>NC_066513.1:18106683-18109183 GCF_024679095.1 Eriocheir sinensis | reverse complement strand
CCAAAGCACCTCTTAGCAACCAGACCACTAGAGAGTTCAGATATTACCGGGACATATCATTACTTAGTCACACCACCAGAGGGCCACACCACTCGAGGGCCACACCACTAAACGATCACTGGGCCATATCATTATCCAGCCATACCACCAGAGGGCCACACCAATAGACGATCAAGGGGGCATATCATTATTCAGCCACACCATTAGAGGGTCACACCACCCGAGAGCCATACCACCCGTGAACGCCCCCGGAGCCACACCAGCCCCGTGGCCTCGCTGTGCATGCTGGGTGAGGCTCTTCATCATGCTTGATTACTTCCATTGTCCTACCGGATCTTGGAAGAGGAGGAGGAGGAGGATTAGGAGGAGGAAGAAGAAGAGGAGGAGGAGGAGGGGGAGAAGGAGGAGGAGGAGGAAGAAGAAGAAGAGGAGGAGGAGAAGGAGGAGGAGGAGGAGGAGGAGGAAGAATAAGACGAAGAAGGCAAAGAAGAGTAAAACGAAGAAAATGAAGAAGACGATATAGTAGTAGTAGAAGAAGAAGAAGGAGAAGGAGGAGGAGGAGGAGGAGGAGAAGAAGAAAGGGTGATGAAACAACAGAAAATGGAGATAACGAGGCACGGGGGGAGATAACAAAAAAAAGCAAAATTGTCCTCATGAGAACAGCAAGAAAACGAGGAAGCCAGAGAGAGAGAGAGAGAGAGAGAGAGAGAGAGAGAGAGAGAGAGAGATGAAGCAGTAAAGAATATTTTAATCTCTTTACTTTTAGATTAAGAAATAAACACAACCAGATACATAAAAAATGAAACATCGCTGTATGATACCTCTCCTCTCTCACACTCTTACTTTTTCTCTTCCTCTTTCTCTTACCCCTCCCACTTCTTAACTTCCTCTGTGAACTTCTCCCTCCGCTCCTCACTCCCCCTCCCCCCGCTACTCCTTCTCCGCACTCCCCATCTCCTAATCCATCTCCCCACTCCCTCTCACTACTTTCTATCCCGCGCTGCCTCATACACACTCCCTTTCCTCTCTTTCTTCCCTTCTCCCTCTCTCCACTCTCCTCTCACTTCTTCCTCCACACTCATGCTGCCGCACATCCTATCCCCACTCCCTCTTTTCTCCATTCCCTCTCCTCTCCTGTTCCCTCTCATTCCACTTCTACCTTCACATCCTCCCGCCTTACTCCCTTTTCCTGACCTGCCTTTCACTCGGCACCCGAATTCATGTCGCCAGTGCTCTTCCTTTCATGGCAGCTAAAAAAATTACATTCAGTTAGAATTTATTGTGGCCTCACCTTGACTACTTCCCAGGGTTATGGATCAAAGGCTCTGCAGTAATGATCACTTACGACTACTAATGAAGTGTAAGGTTGGTGAAGATTTTGGTGAGCCGAGAGTGAAATATCGGTGGTCTTGTTTCGGTTGTTTGGCTTATTTCAGTCATTTCTGTGGCATTATAGCTCTGGTGATGTAATTTTCCTCACGATTCTCATTAATCATTTTTTTTGTTTCCATTGTGTTTAGTCTGCAAGGTTTTTCTTGTCGTCACTGAAACACAATGCTGTAAAAGAAAATACATTTTAGCAAGACTTTCGCCCTTTAAAATAAATTTGTTCTTCATTTTTTTTCCGTGACATTCATACCAGCTGCTTCAAACGATGTGACCTTTGGGGGAGTTGTTTTATTTATGCCCCACATCTTTATCAGGCCACAATATTAATAAAAAAAACTCGTGATGTTTGATTTTCGTTTTCATTTCATCAGCATTTAACTCTCACTCCTCAACCTCTGCAAAATATAACCTTTTGGACAGATAATTTGTTTATGCCCTTTCTCTCCTCCTGGTTAAATGACTAAAAATAAAACTGCTCGGCAGTTTTATTTTGCTTCAATAACATTTGCTCTAATTTATTATGCTGCAGAATGTTTGACCTTTTGCGGATAATCTCATTACATCTTTCATCTCATTTAAAGGTCACACCTGATAACAAAGTCATCGCTCTGGTTTATTCTTTCTTTAACATTTACTCAGCTTCAACAGTTGCAGCATATTATGGAGACATTTTTTTATCTTTCTTTTTAAAGGTCTTAAACTCTCGAAAAGTTTCCATTGCTTTGTTTTAATTTATTTATCCATTAACATTAATTATAATTTATCAGCTGCGGCGAAAGACAAAACTTTTGAGTGGAAAATTTCTTCAGAACTTCTCTTTCTCTTTTTCTTTCTCTTTTTCTTCAAGGTCACACGCCCTCCAAAAGTTTTCATCGTTTTGTTTTATTATGATTACAGCGCCGCGGGACGGACCGTTCACGTGGACACTGAAGGGCGGCACAATTTCCTCCGCGTCTCGCCCCACTAACAACATCACTTTACGAAGTTCGGCGTGTTAGCGGCGGGGCGGAGTGGCGCTTGTGCGCTAATCTAATTTTCGTGATGTCCATTTGATGGTTAGAAAAGAAATGTCGTCCAGTTATGGCAAACGTTGCTTAATTTTTAGAATTCT
>NC_066513.1:18021683-18101683 GCF_024679095.1 Eriocheir sinensis | reverse complement strand
ATCTCATATTTTGGTCATCATATCTTGATCTGTTTATGTCACCATCTTTATCCTCATTATCATCACTCTTTATAAACTTTTGTCACCATCTTCGCTGTCGTCATCAGTTACCATCATCATTGTAATCATCGTTACAAGCGTCATTAGATTAAATATTCTAAATAGCACTGAACTATATCAAAGAGAAACACTAATTAAAATCCGTCTCCGTCTGTTATCCCTTTTCTCTTCTATCACATCTCTTTTCCACTCTCCTCTTCCTTATTAATCCATATCTCCCTCTTTACACTCTATCGATCCATCAATCTATCCGTCTATCTTTCTTATATTCAACTCTATTCTTCCTTTGGTCAGCTGTATTTTTCCCTTTCTTCTTCCCTCTTCTTCATCTCATTTATCCATTTCCTTCTCCACTCTCACTTATCTTCCTCTTCCTAATTTCCTCCCTATTAACTCCCTTCTCTTCACTTAATCTGTCCTTCATCTCTGGTTATCTATAGTTCTCTCTGTCTCTCAACCCTTCTCTCTTCAGTCTGTACTCGCCTATTTTTCGTCTGGTCAGCTGTTTGGAGAGGCATCGCGGCCACTCGCAAATGTTCTCAGGTGCTCGCTCGTGTCTGGTGCCTAGTGGCCATCTCTCCTCCCCGAAGTCAGTCAGGGTACCAAAAATCCAGGTAGATTAGGGTCAGGAAATTTACTCGGTCAATTTGGGAGCAGAAACGTTAATTTGAGTATACGTCATTATGCCATTTGCCTGTCTACGTTTTCCTTCTCCTTTTGCTTCTCCTTCGCCTCCTCTTTCTCCTCCTTCTCCTCCTCCTGCTCTTCCTTCTCATGTTTTCATTCTCTCCCTTCATTCTCTTTTATTTATTATTATTTTTATACGTATTTTGTTGTTATCACTCAAATTGATCTTCCTGTCCTATTTTTTTGTCTTTCTCGTTCGCTTCCTCATCTCCCTCCTATTTATTTTCAGCTTCTTTCTCAGTATTCTTCATTTATTTTTTCGTTTCCTCTCCCTCCTCCTCCTCTTCTATTTATTCCTGTTCATATTCAATTTTTTTATTATTATTCATATTGCTCATCTCTATTATCATTCCTATTGCTCTTCTTCTTCCTTATTTTTTATCTTCCTCATCCTCTTCCTCATCTTTTCCCTCCTTTATATCTTCAACATATTTCTCCGTCCTCTTTTTTTACTTCGTTTTCTCCTCCTCCTCCTCCTCCTCCTTTTCCTCTCCCTGCACCACTTTCCTTCCTTCCATATCTTCAGGCGACGTCGAGCAACATCCTAATGAACAGGTAAACAAAATACGTAAAAAAAAAAAAAAAAAAACTCACATTCATCACCTTTGATACATGTTGCAGCGTGTTTTAAATTACGATCGGTATCATCCTCCGTTTCCAAATGAGAACCGTGGTTTCTTTTTACACACACACACACACACACACACACACACACACACACACACACACACACACACACACACACACACACAGACACATTTCTTTTTCTTCAATAACATAAACCTACTCCCTCTTCTTTTCATCGCGCGCTTTCATTTGCTTGTGTGTGTGTGTGTGTGTGTGTGTGTGTGTGTGTGTGTGTGTGTGTGTGTGTATTCGCTTTTACTACGCGGCAATTACATCCGGGAATTGAAGAACTGGGGAAGTAATTAAGTCTCGCTGCACTTGAGGGTAAATGGTCACACTTACTTAGGGTTTATTGAAAGAAACGTAACTATGTCTTCCCGCTGCGAGTCCCTGCCGGAGGAGGAGGAGGCTCAAATTAAAGACTGGGGGAAAGATGGCTTCTAATACGTATCCGGCTGTATTGAGAGAGAGAGAGAGAGAGAGAGAGAGAGAGAGAGAGAGAGAAGTGCAGGGAAGGGCAAGACAGGGTAAAAGGAGGAAGAAAAGTGAAAAAGGAGAAAAGCAAATGAAAAGAAATAGAGTGAATAGAAGAGAAGTGACATGAGAGATAGTAAAGAGACCGATGATTTAGGAGTGAATAGAAAGATGGGAATGAAGGAGAGAAAGGAGAAAGAGAAAAAGAAGATAATAGACGGGAACGAGTGGAATAGGACTACGATAGAAAGATTGGATTGAAGAAAAGAAGAGAGAAAGAGAGGATAAAAAATAGATAAACGGAAAAGATTAAAAATGAAGAAAACGAGAGAAAGACGGAAGATGAAAACAGGAAAGGGAAAGAACTAGAACAGAAAACTGAGAAGAGAGTAAGGTAAAAACGTAGGAGAGGTAAAGGGAGAGCGTAATAGGAGAAAAGGAAACTAAGGTACGACCAGAACCATGTAGATTGGAGAGAGATTGCTTATGAACGAAAGGGAGAGAGAGTGAGGGAAACTGAGAGGATATGAACCGGCAAAGGAGATAGAGAAGAGAGAGAAAGAGGGTAGGTGAGAAGGAGGTCTGAAGGCTCGGGATAACAATAGTGTAGAGAGAGAAAAAGGAGAAAGGGGTCGAGGGTAGAGATACGGAAGCAAGAGAACAAATGGACAGTAAAGTGTTTTAAGCCTTGGGATAATCACTGAGGATCTGAAGGGAATTGGCTTAAGTTAGGAAGAGGGTGAAGGGGACGAAGAAAAAGAGGGAAGAGTAGAGAAAAGAGCAAAAAAGGAAGAGGGGGAGGCAACTAAAGATGAACAGATGTTTAAGTGGAGTGGAGTCTAAGGCTCTTCGTTTCATCAGCTCTCCTCCTCTTACTAATAGTCTTCTACCTCTTAAATTTCGCCGCCATGTTGCCTCTCTTTCTATCTTCTATCGATATTTTCATGCTGACTGCTCTTCCTAACTTGCTAACTGCATGCCTCTCCCCCTCCCGCGGCCTCGCCACACACGACTTTCTACTCAAGCTCATCCCTTTACTTTCCAAATCCCTTACGCAAGAGTTAACCAGCATCTTCACTCTTTCATCCCTCGCGCTGGTAAACTCTGGAACAATCTTCCTTCATCCGTATTTCCTCCTGCCTACGACTTGAACTCCTTCAAGAGGAGGGTATCAGGACACCTCTCCTCCCGAAATTGACCTGTCTTTCGGCCACTCCTCTAACTCTTTTTAGGAGCAGTGAGTATCGGGCTTTTTTTTAACATTTGTTACATTTTTTTATGCCCTTGAACTGACTCCTCTGCTGTAAAAAAAAGGGAGGAGAAAGAAGGAGATCGAACTAAGAGAAGGAAAATAGGAAAAGATATAAGAGGAAGGGCAAACAAAAGAACGAGAAGGAAAGAGAAAAAAGAACAAAAGTTGGAGAATCTTGATTCAGGAGGGGAAAAAAAAATGGGAATTAAAGATGATAAGAAGGAATGTGGAAGAAGGAAATAAGACCGCAGAAGAGGAAAGAGAAGGAGGAAAAGGTTTCAGAATATAGAAGGGTATTATGGGAAATGCAAATAATAGAAGAAATTAAAAAGAAGGGACATATGCAGCAAATAAAAAAGAGAGGAGAAAGAGGAGGAAAGAAACAGAAGAGAAGGAGGAATGGGAGGAGGCTGAAGATGGAGATAGAGTTGGGGAGGTATGGAAGAACGGAAGGGAAGATAGAGGACGCAGTAGAAGAAGAGGAGGAATAGGAGGAGGTTGAGGATGTAGATAGAGCTGGGAGGGAGGTAGAGAGAAGCGGAGAGGAAGAATGAAGGACGAGAGAGACCAGGGAGAAGCGTAATAATTGCCTCCATGAGTGAATCTTTTCATGTGCCGTCAAATTAGTGAGGAGACGAGGTCGCGAGGAACTTCATGAAAAGGAAACGAAAGGTTGCTTTTGAAAACGGCTCGGAATAGCGTGAAAACTGCCCGACCCAAAATGTTACGTGACGACTCTGCGGTTCGCCTTGTGTGTCCGGGTAAGAAACACACACACACACACACACACACACACACACACACACACACATCCACACACATTCACAAACAACTCCACCCACACAAAATATTCTCTTATTGGCAAAACTTAACCTACAGATAATTAATTCGCTCACCATCATATCCAAATGGTCATTACAACTAATCACGGTCACTGAAGACTGGAAACTAGCAAACGTAATACTTTCTTCCATAAAAGGAGGTAAGAGTATTGGTTTAACTCAAGGCCTTTAAGTTTCATATCAGTGTCATGTGTGATCAATTTTCCTTTATATCTTCTTCGACTCATCTCCCGCCTTTTCTTGACTTATCCTTCTCAACGTCATTTTACCTTCTTAGCCTTTTATATTTGAACCTCCTACTTTTCATATTTTCCTGTTCCTTTTTTTTCTTCCCTTTCATCCTTGTGCTTCTCATCCTACTCTTTCTCTTCTTTCGAATCCTCTACTTTATCCTCTACCTTCTCCTTCCTCTTCCTTCCTCTTACTTGTTTTGATCTTTCTCCCACTCTCCTCTCCTTCCTTTTTCTTCCCTTTCATCTTTGTGCTCCTCAGCCTACTGTTTCTCTTCTTTCAAATCCTCTACTTTATCCTCTACCTTCTCCTTCCTCTTCCTACCTCTCGTACTTGTTCTGATCTTTCTCCCACTCTCCTGTTCTTCCCTTTCCTTCCATTTCATCCTTGTGCTCCTCAAACTTCTCTTTCTCTTATCTCGAATCCTCTACTTTTTCCTCTACCTTCTCCTTCCTCTTCCTACCTCTCGTACTTGTTCTGATCTTTCTCCCACTCTCCTGCTCTTCCCTTTCCTTCCATTTCATCCTTGTGCTCCTCAAACCTCTCTCTTCTCTCGAATCCTCTATTTTCTCCTCTACCTTCTCCTTCCTCTTCCTACCTCTCGTACTTGGTCTGATCCTTCTCCCACTGGTACTGGATCTTTGCCACCCGAAGCGCTTCTACGCCCCAACTGATTCCACTCACTGCCTCGTCTTCTTGCCTCTCCACGTCTTGCATCTCCCTCTCAGCCTCCCTCTCTCTCCTTCTGCGAAAAGCCTTCCAGCAACCCACACACTCCTGCATCTCTAATAAGCATCTCTATTTCTAGCCTCCCCACAGCGAATAGCCCAGAATGAGAAAGAGAAAAAAGGCGAAAGAGAAAGATATAGTACGCCTGGCTCCGGGTTCGTTATTTATCAAAGAATCTATTATGCTGCCTTGATGCTTGTTCTGCTACTTTTTTGCTTTACTGAAATGGTTGAAACTCTCACCGCGCCCAGATTCAATAAGGTTGAGGAGGAGAAGGAGGTTGAAGGAGAATGGGAAGAAGCATATGAAGATGAAAAAGAGGAGTAGGAGGAGTAGGAGGAGGAGAAGGAGGAGGAGGAGGAAGAGAAGCAGAATCAGCAACAGGGGAAGGAGAAGGGATAGGAAACTCAGGTAGAGAGGTAGAGAAGAAAATAAGATGAAACTGAGGAGCTGAAGGGAGAGGAAAGGCTATAGATGAGGTGACAGAAAAATATGAAGGAAAAGGACTCGGTGAAACAGAAACAGGTACAGAACACACACAGAAAAGCGAATTTTAAGTAAGAATATCTCATGAATTAGATGTAAAAATATACATTAACAAAAGTAAGTCAGCAATATTACAGAACTCAAGAGAAAGGCATGGAAGGGCATACAGGTGGACGTGTCGTTGCTTAGAAAACCTGGAAATAAATTAGGGTTAGAGAGTCAAACAAAGAATATGCTGAAATGAAGTCAAAGGGAACGCACCTGGCTGGGTAGAGGACAAGTGAGCTGGTCGGCGGCAGGTGTGAATGATGAGTGTGTGCATGGGGAGTGAATGAATCTAGGGAATGCTTGGCTTACCAGCTTCTAAGGACCTCCATACGGATTAATTATTGGGATTTGAGAGAGAGAGAGAGAGAGAGAGAGAGAGAGAGAGAGAGAGAGAGAGAGAGAGAGGTGAATAGATAGATTGATTGATATATATAGATAAAAAGACAAACAGACACAGACAGACAGGCAGACAGACAGACAGACAGACAGACATAACTATGAAATTGCGCAAAAAGCTTCAAAAGAGTTAAATAAATATAGATGTTTATTTGAAAATATTTCCCTTTGTTTGTGAAATATGAAAGCAAATGTCGACCAGCCGGAATTGAAAGTTCATGTTTTACTCTAAAGCCGAGAGAACACACACATAAAAAAAATGACGCAGCAACACAACACAACACAATTTTGCACTTGGTGAATCACTGGTTAAGAAATTTACCATATAAGGACTGACATAAACGTTTCCTCTTCTTTGGACAGGTGGGAGAGTAGACTTGATTGGTAAACTTTTTTTTTTTTTTTTTTTTTTTTTTTGACTGGGGAATAGACTTGAGTGGTAACCTTTTTCTTTCTTTTGATTAGGGAGTAGAGTATATTTCATTGGTAAACGTTATATTTTCTTTAGATAAGTGGGAGTGTAGACTTGATAGGTAAACGGTTTTGTTTTTTGTTTTTTTCTTTTTGATTGGGGAGTAGAGTAGACTTCATTGGTAAACGTTATATATTTTCTTTGGATAGATGGGAGAGTAGACTTGATTGACAAACGGTTTCTTTTTCTTTTGATGGACCGAGATGTTGAAAGGAGACCGTTTGATTTTTTAACAAGAGGAAGAGGTTCAATTAGTGGAGATGTCAAGAAGGTTTAGATAGGTAACGAGCCCGGTAAAACACACGGTAATGGGTTTAAGTAGTATAAATTCAGATTTGATAACAACCTATACAAAAATTGGTGTAATAATAAAGTCGTGAGTGAGTTGAACAAGTTTTGCTGTGTTCTGGCTAGTACCAACACGATGGATACTTAGAAGAGAAATAAGGTTAGTTAAAAACTGGATGGGTGATAAGTTTGAGTCATTGTTTACAAGATTTACAAGTTGCCCCGTGTGAACTGACTTGAATCCTGCTCTATTTTTTTATTATTATTCTCTCTCTCTCTCGTTTTCTTGCTGTTCTCATGAGGATAATTTTGCATTTTTTTTGTTATCTCCCCCCGTGCCTCGTTATCTCCATTTTCTGTTGTTTCATCACCCTTTCTTCTCCTCCTCCTCCTTCTCCTTCTTCTTCTTCTTCTTTTTCTTCGTTTTACTCTTCTTCGCCTGTGTGAGAGAGGAGAGGTATCATACAGCGGTGTTTCCTTTTTTATGTATCTGGTTGTGTTTATTTCTTAATCTAAAAGTATAGAGATTAAAATATTCTTTACTGCTTCATCTCTCTCTCTCTCTCTCTCTCTCTCTCTCTCTCTCTCTCTCTCTCTCTCTCTCTCTCTCTCTCTCTCTCTCTCTCTCTCTCTCGTCTTCTCCCCTTTCAAAGACTCCTTCCCTCCATTACTCTAGCCCTTGAAACCTTCTTCTCCTCCTCCTACTCCTCCTACTCCTCCTCCTCCTCCTTCATTGGTCAATATATTTCAGCGGGTTACTGGCCCGGCGGGGAGTGACAGGGATAAATCACGGAATATTGAATAGGTTCATGAAGTGTTGCAGCTGTGTTTCAGTGTTTTTTTGTCTGTGTTGTTTTACTCCTGCATCATTCAGGATCCATGTTTTGATTCACCTCCGGACTGGTTGCGTATTTGTGTGTATGTCTTGGGGGAGTTGTGTTTGTGTGTGTGTGTCTGTGTACTGTGTGTGTGTGTGTGTGTGTGTGTGTGTGTGTGTGTGTGTGTGTGCTAATTTGAGCTGGTTTTATAATGGACATAGAAAATTGTGCATTCACACTTTGCCTGTTGAAATCATTTAACACTGCCAAACAGAATATTCGTATTTCACACACACACACACACACACACACACACACACACACACACACACACACACACACACACACACACACACACACAGAGAGAGAGAGAGAGAGAGAGAGAGAGAGAGAGAGAGAGAGAGAGAGAGAGAGAGAGAGAGAGAGAGAGAGAGAGAGAGAGAGAGAGAGAGTATACTTTCAATTATATCGTGACGCTCTTTGCCACGGAGAGAACAAAGCCAGAACTAACCAAATAGGTTACTTGAGCAAAAGAAACTCGTAGGCTCGACTTCTCTCCCGCTGTGAATTCTATAACGAAATAAAACCTTTTCTTTCAAGTTCTCCATTTTTTCGAGTTAGTTTCTTTTGAAAAATCGAACCACAAAGGGTAAAAGAAAAACTAAAATTCCAGTCTTTCTCTCTTACCTGTTCGTCTTTTGTCGCCTTTGCAGAACTCGTATTGTTGAGAAACGAACTTCTTTCCCTTCTTGTTACTATTATATTGAGCGTATCCTGAGAAGTGTTATGAAAAATTTACACGTCTCTTTCCTTTCTTATTTGTCAGGTACGTGGAGTCGAGGAGCTGAGACGGTGTGTGTGTACGCGTGTGTGCTGCCAAGGGAAGGTGGTAAGTGCCCTCCTCCTTGTGTGCTCGTGCAGTGTTTGCCTAGCTGTGTGGTTGTCGCCTCGAGTGCTCACCTGCGTGTTGTGTTTAGAGGGTACAGAGGCTGCTGCTGTGTTGTGTTGTTTGTATAGGAAGTGTGAGAGAGAGAGAGAGAGAGAGAGAGAGAGAGAGAGAGAGAGAGAGAGAGAGAGAGAGAGTCTTTAATCCTAGTTTCCGAGACCCCTGGAAGATTAGAACAGGGAGTATATAGAAAGTAGTCCATCTCTGTGTGTGTGTGTGTGTGTGTGTGTGTGTGTGTGAGTGTGTGTGTGTGTGTGTGTGTGTGTGATGATGATAATGATTGTAATAATGATGATAATAACAATAGTAATAGTAATGTTAATAGTAATAATAATAATAATAATAATAATAATAATAATAATAATAATGATAATAATAATAATAATAATAATAATAATAATAATAATAATAATAATAATAATAATAATAATAATAATAATAATAATAATAATAATAATAATAATAATAATAATAATAATAATAATAATAATAATAATGAAAATAATAATATTTACAGATTCTGTTCTTAAGGGGTTTACATGTTGATCATCCTGACCATTGCGGGCACGGCACTGTTTTTGTATCGGTCCGTCCGTGCCGTATTGGAGCAAGTTTGTTTGTGTGCCTCACTGACTGGCGTGGACGGGAGACTGCAGGCGGGAGTAGGTTCCGGTGTCTGGGGTGGTTGAGCAGACCGCTCGCACAGCGCTGCATCAGGGTCCAGTGTCGCTCTTAGAGGGTGGTGAGGGTGAAGGAATCGAGGGCGTCTTGATAGGTGATGTAGTTGGGGCCCAGGATGATCTTGCAAGCTCGTTTTGTTGTGTGTGTGTGTGTGTGTGTGTGTGTGTGTGTGTGTGAGAGATAATATAACCAATCTTCACATACTATAGCAAACTGGAACCCGTACTTGTAATTCAATACATACGCATTTCAACCCCTAGCCTTATTTGGTATGACTACAAAAATATCAAAAAGGGAAATTAAGAGGCAAACAGTTCTGGAAATCGAGAGAACACCTGTAATTAACCGAGTCCATCACCATTGTCTCCTGAAGCCCCACCAGGTGTTAACGCGTGTAGGGGAACCAACCGCGAACTTTTGGAAGCTTCGTTGCCTATTCCTCGCCGGCGTTTCTTCTGACTCATTAAATTTTCAGCGTAAAAATAGTTGGTAGAGGAAGGAAGGCACACGAAAGCTTCCATTATATTTAGCTGTGTCACTTCTCCTCCAAGTTCTTTTTCTCGTATGATTAGGTGTTTGTTATGTCACAGATTTGATAAGGCATTCGTTTAGAAGTTGTGGGTATTTCAATAGGTAGTTTTATGAGCTTTTTACTCTATGACAAGGTTTTTTCACCATGAACGTAATAAAAAGCTCTTTAGAATCGTACTAACTTTCTTTATACCCTTTGGAACTGTTTGTTGTGAGCAGAAAGCGTCTGGAAAAACGGGCCGCCTCCTCCATCAATCATATCGCCATCGTTACCACCACCTACACCACTTTCATCAACACCCAACTCCATGCCTGTCACCTCCACCTCCACAACTATCACTAGCATCACCATCACCACCACCACCCCCATCATCGTTACCGCTACCATCTGAACCACATAGATATATTTATTTCTTTTAGTTCAGGTGTAATTCAAGTTCTTATTCTTTTCTTCCACTCATGCATTTAAAGTGTGTAGAAACGTTGGTATTCTAGTGCTGACTAGCGGCTCCTTGAAGGGGTAATATGCTCTAGTTTTGCTTTGCAGTTTACGTTTCTTTTCTTTTTTTCTTACACATATCTCAGGGAATATGAATGAAGAGAAAAATCGAATGTTGGTACGAGACAGTGAGTCAGGGTAGGTGGTGGGGCCTGATGGTCGGCCCAAGGCTTCTTCCCGGTGGGGCCTGATGGTCGGCCCAGCCCGTTCTGGCGCAGGCGAGTGTTTATAGTGGCGCCATCTTGCATTGGCTCATGCTGCCCTCCCGGAGCTCATCTTTAATCCTAGAATATAGAGTCCGGGTTGATAGGTGGTTTTCTGGACAGCATGTGGGTAGTTTTAAGCCACTCGGCGGTGGCTGAAAAATCCCATCTTGGTGGCACCGGGCGGGGATTGAACTCGCGTCCTCCTGAACGCGGCGCCGTCACTTTGTCGACTCAGCCACCGCCTCCCCATGGTGAAGGTAACGACTCCTGCTATAGCCCGTAGCTGACAGCGGTGATTTTAACATGAAAATAATATTGCCACTTCTACAAAATTAAGATTTTGAGGCTAATAAGAGGACTGTAGGTCACAACTTTCATCCTCTGTAATATTACCTTCCTGCCACTACGGCGAGTAATAATGGATCCTGTAATTACGCGAGTAGCACTGCAATCTGACGTAATGAAAAACTGTCTGCGACTTATCGTGGAAACTAATGTCAAAGTCCCATTAATTAATTACCCGTTGACGGCAAACCAGCGTTGAAATTACCCGGCCAGACCTGCATGCCCACAGTGTAATTTGTAGCAGCGCTCACCCTAATCCTTTGTTATTAAGGTAACTAACCCGAGGCACAATTTGAAATCGGTGCTGCGTGAACTTCTAGAGGAAAAAAAAAAAAAAAAAGGACGCAAGTAAAGCGACACAAAAGTCTGAAACTTCGTTGCGTTAAAGAGGAAATGTGAGGAGTTTCCCCTCATAATACCTGGCGGTGCCGCTGCTGCTTCATACCTGCTCGGTGATTTGAGAAGTGTGAGGCGTGGAGACGAGGGGGAGAAATTGGCCGTGGATTTGTTAAGGCTGGATGACTGGTTTATGCTGCCACACACCTGGGCACTAATTACAGAAGGATTTGAGGTTGTGAGGAGACGAAAGCAAGAAATTTGGATGTGGGCTGGATGACTCTTCCTATCCTCCACCCTCTTCACTTATTTCACCACCACCGCCATCACGGACAGATGGTCGGACCTAACATAAATAAGGCAGTCTATTACTCACCCAAGTTAAGAGCTTATAAAAGAGGCCGTAGGGAACAGGTGGTGAAGGATGGTGGAAGACTGATAGAAGGAACCCAAATACCAGCCTCTTCCCCTCCCCCTCCTCCTCCACTTTTATCCCTTCTCTCTTGCCTCCCTCCTTCTCTCAGCTGCATCTGCATAATATTATGGTAATGACTCTGTTTACCAAGCCGGTGACAGAGTCGAGCGTCGCGGCGGCTTCCCTGGGCTACCACTTGACGCTTTATCCTTCCACTCCCTCGGAAGGTCTTGTTCGTGTGGGGAGGAATGTACAGGTGAATTAGAGCCTTGAAAGACCTTCTTGCTCTCTCTAAAGGTTCTTGTTCGTGTTCCTTGCTCGTGAGTCTTCAGGAGAATGAGTAGACAGGCGAGGGAAGTGATTAGAAGGTGCTCTGAGGTATGTACAGGTAGAATGGAGGTGTCTCAGACTTCTTACTTTCTCTTGCTTTCTCTCCCTCAAGGTTCTCGTTCGTGTTCTTTGCCCTTGTGTCTGAGGGTGAATGAAAGGACAGGTGAAGGGGATGATTAGGAGGTGATTAGAGAAATTTGCTAGTCGATGAGAGGTTTGTTTACACTCCTCACCTCCTCGAAAAGGTTCTTGTTAGTTCAGATTTATCCTTGTGTGTTAAAAACTGGCATTAGGATGAGAGGGGTGATTAGAAGTTGATTAAGCGGAATGTGCAAGTAATAGAGAAACAAATTGGCAAGTATATAAGAATGACAATAATAAGATAAAGGTTTCAGAGAATTAATAGGGAACGAAGGATCTAAGTGTTTGGAAGAAAATGAGGGAAAGAAAATAAGTTCGATGTCTTTTATATTTTGGGTAATTTAGTGGTGATAAAGGATTGTTTTAGGATGAGTGTTTTGTGTTGATCGCTTTGACCTCATCCATTACTTCACTATTTTCCTTCCTTATCGATTTTTTTTCTACTTTTTTTTTCTTCTCCATCCTGTTTTCCCCAAGTTATCATACTGCTTCATTTAATTTACATCTTTCTTATCTTTATCTTTCAACCTCCATATCCTTCCAGTGTTGAATTTTGGTTTCCTTTTCTTCTTATTCCCTCTCATTCTCTTTTTCTGTTATTTTCCATTATTCTATTCTGTTTTCTTCTTACGCCATCTATTATTCCTTTTCCTCATTCGTCTCCTCCTTCTGCTGCTTTCCCTCTTCCTCCTCCTCTTCCTCCTCCTCATCCCCCCCTCCTCCTCTTCCTCCTCCTAGTCTCCCACGTCTGTCATAATATCGTCAAAGTTTTTCATTATTGTTCGCGTCTTTTCAGAATCTTTGCTCCTTGTTTGTTCTTGATTTTGTTGCGGATGCTTCACAACCTTCTTCATCTCTCTCTCTCTCTCTCTCTCTCTCTCTCTCTCTCTCTCTCTCTCTCTCTCTCTCTCTCTCTCTCTCTCTCTCTCTCTCTCTCTCTCTCTCTCTCTCTCTCTCTCTCTCTCTCTCTCTCTCTCTCTCTCTCTCTCTCTCTCTCTCTCTCTCTCTCTCTCTCTCACCTCCATTTTGTTCCGTCTTCTTTTTCCTACTTTTCCTCCTCCCTTTCCCTCTTCTTCGCCAGTTATTAATGCTATATTTTTTTACTAATACCTTTGTTTCTTTTCTCTATTTGTTCGTCTCCTCCTCCTCCTTTCTCGTCTCCTTTACCTCATATCCTCTTTCTTAAGCTTGCGTTATCTTCCTTTGTCCTCCTCCTCCGTCTCCTTCTCCAACCTCTCCTCATTTCCTTATTCTCCTTTTATTTGTTATGTCTATTATTTTCCTCTTCTTCTCCCCTTACAGTCCCTCCTTATCCCTAACACACACACACACACACACACACACACACACACACACAGAGTCATATTACTACACTAAGGAAGCGATATATTCATTTCTTGTTAATATCCTCAGTTTTGCGCCACGTAGACTGAAGATATTGCGTTCCCTTCCACACTGGCGATATTGTTTCTTTAGTAATATCGACGCGCTGTCGATATTACTAAAGAGGAGGAGGAGGAGGAGGAGGAGGAGGAGGAATAGGAGGAGGAGGAGGAGGAGGAGGAGGAGGAGGAGGAGGAGTTGCATGTCCTGAAGGTGTGAAAATATTAAAGGAGGGGAAATAATATGATTTGACGTGATGGTATTCATGAGTGTTGCCCAAGACTGAATGATTGATTGACGGAGTGAGAGAGAGAGAGAGAGAGAGAGAGAGAGAGAGAGAGAGAGAGAGAGAGAGAGAGAGAGAGAGAGAGAGAGAGAGAGAGAGAGAGAGAGAGAGAGAAGGGAAAAAAATAGAACGACAGGCGAAAAAGAGGATACGAAGGATGGAAATTGAGGCTTGTATGAACGCTTCGAGGCATAGTAAGGTGGGTAAAGTTACGCGCTCCCTCTGCACACACACACACACACACACACACACACACACACACACACTGACCCACAAAAGCAGACACACTTCAGACAGCCAAAAGGACCTATTAAAAAGACGCTGAAGAACACGTACGGAGAAGAAAGGAAGGCAGGGGGGAAGAAAAAGAAAGAAGGGGGAAAGAAAAAAGCTTCCCTCTCCTTCATAACAAGCGCTTTACTTTGGAGAGACAGCTTGAAGGAGGCAAAATTAGTGGTCAGATATGTGTGGGAGAGAGAGGGAAGGGGAGAGAGGGAGTGAGAGTGAAGGGGGGTTAGGTAAGAGTAAGGAGGAGCCTGAGCTTAGTTTATGCATGCCGGCCCACAACTCTTTACTCAGCAGTCAAGAATGAATTATTACTACAGGACAACACCTCATAAATCTTGCTGGCGCCGCTCAAATATTGCTCGGCGTCTCATCCTCCATCCGTCAGCCGCGCGTGGAGGTGTGAGGAGTGGCTGACGAAGACAAGAGAAGAAGGGGAGGGCCACAGTTCACCTACTAAAGGGCGATTGGATCCCTTAAGATATCTGGACCCACTCACGGTTCTTCACGGTCTCTCACGCTACTGTCTCTCGGTTTAGGACACTGAGCGCTCACCTTCAGGCTCTACGTTTTGGTTGTAGAGGTAATGGTAGAAGAAAGAGAACGGAGGAGAAAGAAGGGGAGGGCGAGGAAAAGATGTATGTAGATAGGTTGTGGAGGTATTAGAGGAAGAAAGAGAATATAGGAAACAAGTAAATAATGGAAGAGAGAGGAAGAAAATTGAAGGGTGAGAAAGGAAATTGAAGGGGTGAGGAAAAGATGTATGAAAAAAGGATGTGAAGTTAAAGGATGGAAAGAGAAAGATAATATATATAGGAAACAGGTAAATAATGGAAGAGAGCAAATTGGAGGAAGAGAAAGGAAATTGAACGGGGGAGGAGGAGAATAAGAGGAGAGAGGAAGAGAATGGAAGGAGAAAGGAAGAGAGAGAAGACAGATAATGGTCAAAGTGAGAAAGATAAAGGAAGGAGAGACGAAGAGAAAGAAACAACAACTTACCGAGAGAGAGAGAGAGAGAGAGAGAGAGAGAGAGAGAGAGAGAGAGAGAGAGAGAGAGAGAGAGAGAGAGAGAGAGAGAGAGAGAGAGAGAGAGAGAGAGAGAGAGAGAGAGAGAGAGAGAGAGAGAGAGAATAATAAACCGTACATCTCTCAAGGCTTTAATATCATGAGATTAACTCTAAAGTGAACTCGGTAAAACTTATGTAACAGAAGGGCACAGCGGAGGCCTCGATCTCCTCTTCGCCACTCTTCCTTTGCAATATTGAGCGTCGAGGCGAAGGGAATGGGGCCCGAAGGGAGGCGAAGGAGAGACAGAGAAGGCAACAGGAGACGGAAGCAGGAAGGAACCCATGATAGTCTGTCAAATAAAGGTCCTATCACACCCGGCAAAGATAGAAAGAACTGACGGGAGGGAAGGGAAGGGATGGGACACACACACACACACACACACACACACACACACACACACACACAGGATTGCTTCATGGCTGGCAGCGTGATTCATAAAGGCAATCAGGGCAAGTCAAGGCCGGTTCACATGCTCGGCTTGGTGAGTGAGGAGACAACCCACCAGTCATCCGCCATAGACTCCACAAACGCTCCTTTAAGAGTTCCGTAAGCCATCAGGAGCGTGTATAGAAAGGAACTCTTGTCTTAATTTACGTCTTTTTATTATTTTTTCTAAGTCGTCAGAGGGAAAAAGATTTAGAATTTTCAGCAAGGGAGGCAGCTCAAGGCCAAAACACAAAAACAGTAACAAAAAATTCCGCTATACGCTGCTCCGACAAAAGAATCAAGAGGAAGAGGCCAAAAGAGAGGTCAGTTTCGGGTGGAGAGGTGTCTTGATACTCTCCTCTTCCTTATATTTATTTTCAATGTATTCATCTATTTGTTCATGTGTTCAGTTATTCGTGTTTTTCCCTGTTTCGGTTTCAACTTTTCCAGCCGTAATGAAATTCAGGATATCGTATCTTTCCGAAGAACAATGGCTCCACTTTATATGATCCTGGCTAACCAAACTCAAGTCACGTGTGTTTTGGAGGGTCTGCCCCTTAATCTCGTTTTCTCTGTATCTCTTGCGGTCGCGGGTTCCCTGGAAATCAAAGAAACTCTATTTTTAAAGGGACTCTTAGCGGAGGAGGAGGAGGAGTTGGTCTCATGAATTTTCAGTGAAGGACGAGGAATGAACGCGTAAGTGTGAGTAATGCGGAAATCTCTCACTAGGAAATGCTGCTTGCGTGTGTTTAGCCGGGGAGAGAGGAAGATAAATCGCGGAGACTCGCCAGGAAGAAAAATGTTCGTCTGAAATGAGGATCGGAGATAAATGGAAAGAATATACAAACGATACTTTTAACCGAATATTGACTTGGTCTTATAATCTTACCTACTTTGGAGAAATTATAAGTTTCCTTGATTAATATTTACCAGAAAACATAAAAAAATGGTATTTTCTTTACATTGAAATATAAGTTTTTGCTCTACGGAATACTAACTTTACTACTCGAAATCAGACCCCTCCGTTATATTGTGTTTTCTTTCTAATACCGCTTTCTAAAGCTTTGAAAGTCATATTGATATCCAACACACACACACACACACACACACACACACACACACACACACACACACACGGTAATGCCACAGCCTAAGAAATTGAGAATGGCAGTTTTCCACGGAGAAGAAACAGGAAAATTTATAGGACCGAATCCTCTCGTAAGACGGAGCGGAGAAATAACCTTGTTTTAGGAAAAGTGGTTATGAGACATTCACGGAAAGTTGATGCCACATATTGTTATTAACGTAACGATATTTGTGTGTTCTGGGTACTCTCAGGTTCTCCTTGCAACTGAAGATTGTGGCTCGTTTTGCGCTTTGCTGGGAAATGCCATTGAGAGGTCGTTACGCGCGTCTTATGGAGCAACATATTGAATACATATTGTTTTTTGTGTGTGCTGAGAGAGAGAGAGAGAGAGAGAGAGAGAGAGAGAGAGAGAGAGAGAGAGAGAGAGAGAGAGAGAGAGAGACGTATGTACCTTGTCTCTTCCTCTCTCTATCACTTTGTCTTTTATTTATTTATCTCTCTCTAATACATTTCTCTCTATCTTTTTTTATATATTTCGCTGTCTTATCTATTTTTCCGTCTCTTAGCTATTTGTCTTTTTATCTATTTCTCTACCTTATCTATTTCTCATATATTTATCTATTTTTCTCTTTCTTATATGTCCCTGTCTCATATATTTATGTCATATATTTCTCTGTTTTAATATATTTATCTGTCTCATTATTTCTCTCACTCTCTACATTTCCTAATTCATAAGGTCTAAAAAAATAGTATACGAAGAACGAAAACGTACCGTGGATCACCCGTGCGTGGGCCCGTCCAATGCTCCCTCCGTTGGAACACGTGACCATAGGGCGCCGACACGGCAAAGAGAATACACGTGTAACTGAAGCCGGACAAAGGGTATTACGGGTCCCCATTGAGGCTCCGCTACGCTTCTCTTCGGCCTCACAAAAGGGATGAGCGAGACCGAGGCATTACGAGACACCGGGACACAATGGAGCGCGAGGAGCCGCCCTGAAAGGCACCAGACCCGTCACGGCTGCTCCGGTGAGGCTTTTGGAAAGACGTGGGTGTGGGACTAGGAGGGGAGGGAGGAGAAAGAAGGGAGGGTTGAGAGGAAAAGGTGGAAGGGACGAAAGAAAACAGAGCAGGGAGGAAAGGTAGGACGAAGAGAGATGTGTAGAAAGAAGAGAGAAAAAGAAACCAGGGAAGGCGAAAGAAGATGGAAGGGAGGACAGAAAACAGAGGAGGGATGAAATGTAGAAGGAGAAGGATGAAGGATAGGAGTGGGAAGTGGGAAGAAATAAGAAGAAAAGGAGAGAAAGAGGGAAGAACAAAAGATAATTGGAGTAAGGGAGAGAGAGGAAAGAGGAAAAGTATAAGACGAAGGAGAGGGACGAAGGGAAAGAAGGGGCAATAAAAAGAAAGAAGGGATGAGCGATGGGAAAGAGGAGAGGAACAAGTGGAGGGAGGGGAGGGACGATGGACTAGGCTTCAGTTCTTAAGTTCAAGGGACCGAAAAAAGAGACATGATCACGATTTTTCTTACATTCTTATTTTTCTCTCCTTTTTTCCATATCGTGTAATTTTGCGTCAAACCATATTCTTCCACCCTCTCCACACCAATTCACGCACATCCACCTCACAGCTGCTTATTTTTTGTTCTCCTTTTTTTCTTATCATGTTATTCTGCGTCTGAGCCTCCCCTCCTTCCATCCCTTCCTCACGCACCAACTCATGCCCGCTTTTTCATCATACTTTGTTTTAATTAATGAACTGTTATCTCTCTATCTTGCGCAGTGTGTCTAAAACCTGTGATGCACGTAAAAGCCGAGCCAAGAGGATGTCGAAGGTCCGCTCTCCCGCCCTTTGTCAAAACTTTCATTGAGCGGAAAAAACGAGAAAAATCCACGTCATTGTGTTCTGATTATGTATATGTGCGCGTTTTTTGTTCCCTCCCCCATCCAGCCTCCGCTCCGACCTCTTTGTCATCTTTCCTCTTCATTGGAGTTGACTTGTACCCTTCACAGGACGCCCACACTGGTTTCCGGAAGAATAGCGGAGGGAAGGAGCAGAGAGAAAGAGTAGACGAAGGGAGGACAGTGCTCGGACATTGACTGTTTTATGAAGTTAGCTTTGCCTGGCCCTCTAATATACATTGTTGTTGTGCTCTCTCTCTCTCTCTCTCTCTCTCTCTCTCTCTCTCTCTCTCTCTCTCTCTCTCTCTCTCTCTCTCTCTCTCTCTCTCTCTCTCTCTCTCTCTCATTTGTGGTAATATGGTCTCTTCCCCCTCTGCTTTGCCTTTTCTTCTTGTTCGTCTTGTTTTAATATTTTCTTAAGTTTCTCTTCATGTTTTACGTTTTCGTGTTGTTTTTCTTGTTCAGTTTCCGTTTCCTCCTCCTCCTCCTCCTCCTCCTCCTCCTCCTCCTCCTCCTCCTCCTCCTTCTCCTCCAAACCCTCTTCCTCCTCCTCCCCCTTCCCCGTATCTTGCTTCTTCACTTCTACCAAATTAACCACTCTTGCCTTTCCTTTTCTTTGTTTCTTTGTAATTATTATTTTTTTCATTCCCAATCCCATCCTCAACTACTTCCTCATTCCCTTCCTATCCTTGCGCCTCTCCTTCTCCTCCTCTTCCTCTTTAATCCTTCTTCCTCTAGTCCTCTTCTTCTTCCGCCTCCTCCTCATTTTCCTCCTCGCGCCGTATAATGTTACATACACATACCATGTTACACAATCTCATTATTTCCCCTAAAAGTATAAATTAATTTGCCCAGCCTTGTAACGGGAGAGTGAAGGCATTATGATATTCCTGAGAGAGAGAGAGAGAGAGAGAGAGAGAGAGAGAGAGAGAGAGAGAGAGAGAGAGAGAGAGAGAGAGAGAGAGAGAGAGAGAGAGAGAGAGAGAGAGAGAGAGAGAGAGAGAGAGAGAGAGAGAGAGAGAGAGAGAGAGACCAATCTGTAGATGAAAGAAACATTTATATGCTAACACACCCTTTGTGGAGCCTCTCTAAAGCAGGTAACAGACGAGATTTTGACTGAAACGAAAGAGGAAGGAAGAGGAAAAAAAGGGTCACATAAATTTTGAACGGAGTGTCAGAGAAAGCGACGCGATTGACCGATGACAAGGAAATTTAGCAGGCCAGACGCATTCAATAAACTAGACATTGCCTTCCCCGGGGCTGGATTAGTGTTTGACGATTTAGGGATGAAAGGAAGCGAGGGGCGAATACCGGGAAAAAGGTTTTGCTATTCAGCGCGAAACTAAAAGACGAAATTACCTGATCGTGTTGCGACCCCTCGATAGAAAAGGAGTAATCAGTCGTGGATAATTAGGTTTCAGCGATAGTTATACAGAAAAATAATTATCATGGCTATAATATTGTCGGATAAAGTTTTTTGCTGAAAGATGGACAGGAATGAATAGTAAGTAACGGATTAAACCGAAAGGAGAAACATATATGAAAGTTATACAGAAAAATGATTGTGATGGTTAGAATATTGACGCAGTGATGAAGTTTTGGGTGAATGAAGAGACGAACATGAAGAATGATTAAAGGACTGTATGGAAAAGAGAAGTAAATGTGACCGTTTTACACAGGAATAATTGTGATCGTTAGAATATTGATGCAGTTATGAAGTTGTTTTGTTGACTGGGAAACGAAAATGAATAATAAGCAATGGACTGGATGGAAAAGAAAAGCAGATGTGAAACTTATACACAAAAATAGTGGTTAGGATGGCTAGGATAATGATGATTTCGATTATTCATGATATGATGATTTTTTTTTTTTTACAGCAAAGGAGACAGTTCAAGGGCATAAAAAAAGAAAACAATAATGAAAAAAAAAAAGCCCGCTACTTACTTAGGATATTGATGCCGTGCTACAGTTTTCTGGTGGGTAGAGAGACATAAATGAATAACAAGTAGTGAACTGCACCGAAAATAGAAGCAGATAATCATTAACGAGGTAGATAGAGGGGAGATTGCTCTCATGACAGGCCCGACTCTCGTGAATTAGCGTTGATAAGTGATGTTTGAAGTGTGGCTTATCACATCCCTTTGCCATTGTGCCTCGAATTGCTGTTTGTTAATTACAGTAACGGCGCTAAATGAGTGTGTCAGTTGTGCAACGTCGAGATGAAGAGATAATCTTAATGAATATCTCAAAAGCTAACTCTCATTGCGTGCTGATGGAAGGGTATTAATAGTTTTGACTCAGCGAGTTGAAGCAAACCTATGGAAACGTGAAAGCATATCCAATTAAAGGGTAATAATGAATACACCAACACATTCAATCTCTCTGTCTAACTCTCTCTAACATGATGACCAGATTAGCTTATTAATAACGAGTTCCCTGCCTTCTTTCTCTGTTCTTGCCTTACGTTAGTGCTTCTTTTATACATATATATATATATATATATATATATATATATATATATATATATATATATATATATATATATATATATATATATATATATAATTTTTTTTTTTTTTTTTTTTTTCCCAGTTAAGGGATACGTTAATTTTCTCGACAATGCATAGTAATCAGAAGTCAATTGATAATGAGTTTTCAGGCTTACTTATCAGTTTTTCTTGTTTGATGTTTGTGCTACGTTAGTTTTTTTTCAGTGAAGGAAATACAATACCTACCACATGCTGATCATACGAAGAAGAACAGATAGAAGGAATAGCAGAAAACAGAGGCTGATCAGTTTTTCTTGTTTGGTCTTAGTGTTCCGTTAGTTTTTTTGTCATGAAGGGAATAATAACTGTCCTGTCACATGCTGCTCATACGAAAAAAACGGAAAAAAGGCGTAGTAGAAAACAAGAGTATTTCACTTATAACTTCCACGAATCATTAGCCCCGTAATCATGACATCGCGTGGATTACAGAACTCATCACAGCAGGCTATCAACTCGTGCCTCCTACCTTATTAAGCAGCTGAAGGTTAAAATTAAATGGTTCATGAAATCTAACTTTTGACCGGCCGGGCAAAGCTGCTGAGTCCCAAACGTTGCTGGTGGTGTAAATCATTTTTGTGTGCCTGAATAATTTCCAGCACCTTGCATATTTAATTATAATCTTCTTTTTCATGAACTGTTTTCCATGTAGGATCAACGTTTGGGGAACTTTATCATTTTTGTTCGTCGTGGTCTGCTTCTTGATGTAAAAAAAAAAAAAATAAATAAATAAATAAAACATCGTCCCCTGCCAGTAACTGATCACCTTCTCTCCTCCCCCATTAGAATAGTCTTATTATTTTTACAAATGTTATCCAGTAAGATAAATTATTATCTACGTTTTTTTGTTTACCTCGTAATTTATGTTTTTAACCTAGTGGATGATCTTTTTTCCAGTATTGCATTATCAATTTGTATTTTCCATATTTTTGGAATTCATCTGGCAATTTGATTTTCTCTTCATATTGCTTTTTTTACAACCGATTTTTATCTTGCCAGTATGTTACACAGGGTTATTGTCTTATTATGTGGCAAAATCCCTTCATCGGATGGTATTTCGGTGATGAGGTGCATTTTTGGGGAGGTTATCAAACGCTTTGCATTTAAACGTACATTCATATATTAATCATCGATGCCTGGTGTATGATGGCTACCCGATCATTTAGTTGACTTATTCTAGTATTCTGGCAGACCCTTTTTACTGACATGTTTTCCTAATTACAGCTACCCGTCATTATTTGGTAAAATACTGCTATCACATTTTCGTAATTACTCCAAAAAAGTCTGACTACCGATAGGTATTCCTAATTGTTCTTATCACTCACTGTCCGTCGGTGTCAGTAATTTCATTCGGCTCTCCATCGGCCAGTCCGCAGAGCCATCACCCATGAGCCACTAATTACCTCGGTGCCTACATGTAATCACGCCAGAGCACCGCAGATTAGGAAATTAGGTTCACCTTTACATTACTGATTTAGAGAAAAAAAAAAAATTCTGTCCTCCCAACGGGAATCTGTCCCATGGAGGCTCACTTTGTGTGTGTGTGTGTGTGTGTGTGTGTGTGTGTGTGTGTGTGTGTGTGTGTGTGTGTGTGTGTGAAATTTAGGAAATTTTCAAACACATGATATCCAGAAACCTATAGCATAAATTAACAAAGAAATAATTCACTGTATTATATAGAGTTTCATTAGTAAGGAAGGATAGATTAGTTTTATTGAGTAAGGACGTATGTTGACTTTTCTTTTTTTAGGTTATGTCAGCCGAAGTTAAGTTTACGGCATCTTCAAACACATGACAGCCAACAACTTGTAACATAAATCAACAAAGAATGAATTCACTTTGTTAGATTGAAAGTCTCGTGAGTAAGGAAGTAACTATTAGTTACTGCTGTAAGGTTAGGTTAAGTTTAGAGAATTTTCAAACACAAGATAGGCGTTAAATTATGGTATATATTAACATATGAAGAACTCATTATATTATATAGAAAGCCTCATTTAGTATGGAAGAATAGATAATATATGGAAGAATTGATGATTTCCCTGAGTCAAGATGCATGTAACTGGTAACTACTCCGGGCTTTTTTAGGTTGGGATAGGTTCAGGGATGGTGTGAATACATGATTTATACATTCGAAAGCGAATACGAATTCTTCAATTTTCAACGAATACCAATACGAATTCGAATACACTGAAATGGTGTTAACTCGAAGACAAATACGAATACTTCTTGAAAGTATTAATGAAAAGATTCACGAATACTTTTCATTGAAAAATGCATTCTTGACGTAACTAATTATGGCACAGTTCTAAAGTTATGCAACACTAAAATGATCTAATGAACCTGTATCACACATGACCATTACACGTCCGCCCAACAGGAGCCTGGAGTTGTAAGGAAGAACGGCTGCTATTTCTGATAATAAATTTTGGAGTATTCGTCAGATTATTCACAGAATACGAATACTTTACCCTTTTATTCGAATACGAATGAGAATACTAATACGAATACACCAAAATACGGTATTCGAATGTATATCATTACGAATACCGAATACGAATACTCCACCCCTTGTGTGTGTGTGTGTGTGTGTGTGTGTGTGTGTGTGTGTAGCAGTGTGTACCATAATCCCTCAAGACTGAAATAATCATTGACAGATAGCATTGATGAGAGAGAGAGAGAGAGAGAGAGAGAGAGAGAGAGAGAGAGAGAGAATCAGGCAGACACAGACGGATAGACAAACAACAAATTGACACTTAGTTAAACATGGTATCAAGAGACAAAGGAAAGACGGGTAAAACAAGAGATCCAGACAGACAAAAGACAGACAAACAGACCAACAAACAGACAGCCAGGCACAGAGACGGGTAAAACGACACACTCCGGCACAGACACCCAAGACAGGTCGGCAGGGAGACAAATGGATAGACAGACAGCCACAAAATTTAAGTACTGGCAACTCGCCCGCGGTTTGGTCACTTTTATTCCTGAATGGCGCGCAACGAATTTCCACGCTTGCAAAAGTTTATATTTTCTTGCTGCAATTTTCTTCCACAAGAGTTTTCCTGTGCGAGTTTAACCAAGTTTGTGATTTCTTATCTTTATTCGGATTTAGTCTTTGCCTTTCTCTCTCTCTCTCTCTCTCTCTCTCTCTCTCTCTCTCTCTCTCTCTCTCTCTCTCTCTCTCTCTCTCTCTCTCTCTCTCTCACACACATACACACACACACACACACACACGCCCACCCACCCACCCTTTATTTTCTCCCGATCAGCGTCATGACACCAGTCCTCGCACGTCAGCGGTAGGTACTTTCCATTTTGTGCAATTTCATCACAAAGAGTCGAGCAAAGTCTGTCGCTGCCGTGACCATCGGCGGGTGTCGGGTGGCAGAGGCTGTTCCGCGTGGTGTCAAATGAACGCCTCGTAATTGCGTCGTAATATCGTAGTGACTTGGTTGCGAGTTTCCCGCCGTGACTCCAGGCGGCTTCTGCCATGAAGCGATTACGTGGAAAAGGATCCAGAAAGGGACACCCGAGCCGATTCAGATATAAATTAAAAGTGAGATTTGTTTCATCCGCGTTAATTACCCCACTTGTCGCGTTCATCGACACACAAATAATTACTCCGCCTCAGGTTGACGTGTTGCTGCAGCCTAAAAATACAATTTCAAAGGCAATAAAACTCACAGGACTTCCAGGAACGGCCGTTTTTAATTTTCGTTTCCTCAATGGCTAGAAAAATACTCAATTACACAATTTATACCAATGTCCTTTGCTTCTCTGAACACGAATCATCATAATTACACATGTGGGCATGCAAGCACACACACACACACACACACACACACACACACACACACACACACACACACACACACTCAGGCCGCCCCGCCAACCAGCATCTCTCAGTTCACAGCGGGCATGAAGCTTGCCTACTCTCCCGCCACGCCCCTACAGCATTACTTCCCCTCGCTTAAGCTGAGATGAAAAGAGGGAGGATGGCGTTTGTTGCCCCGCACCCCGCGGCGGAAAGCTCTGTAAAGGGAAGGGTGATGAGCTAACACGGTGCCTCCTTTTTCATCTTGTTTTGCCAGAGCGGAGAACGATGCATTGCTGTAAAAAAATCTGCTTCATTGAAGATAATTATGAAGTGGAGGGATATAGGGCGTTGCATCATTATACCGGCGCAGTATAAGATAAATGGATGAGCAGATGAACCACCTTGCAACACAGGAGATATAATAATTACCGGAATATATATTTATACTGAAAATGCTTTTCCTGAAAAGAGAACATCGGAAGTGATCAGAGGATTCATTCCATGCGAGTAGAGAATACACCCGTCCATCATGAGTACCACTGAAGGGAAGGAGAGGAGGCCGTGCATTGGGAACACATTGAAGAAGTATTTCAGTACAGTGATCTTTGTCTTCCGTCATACTTGTTCACTATGATTTTTCCCTCATAATAATTTTTCGCTAATAATACCCCAACAATATTATTTACTCCATTAGAACTTTTACTTTGTTTCAATTATTTGTTTTTTTCTAGTCAGTTGTTTTAGATTTTTCTTTAGAATGTAAACCATGAAAAAAAAAAAAGATGAGGCACTTCCTTTAACTCTCTCTCTCTCTCTCTCTCTCTCTCTCTCTCATCTTTAAACGCTAATAGCAACCCTTTAACACCTTCCCCTCTTCCATCTTCTCCCCTCTCTTCCTCACTTGTACCTTTTATCCCCTTCTGCATTTCCTCCTCCCTCTTCTCCATTTCTCCTTCATATTCTTTGCTGCTGCCTTCTCTCTCTTCTCCCGTCATTCATTCTTTTTTCTTTGTTTCCCCTCTTCTTCTTTTCCCTTCATCCTTTTTTTCCTCTGTTGCCCTCCACCTGTTAGTTCCCTGCCCTCATTTCATTATCTCATTCCTCCATTCTCCCTCCCTCTTCCTCCCCTCCTGTTCCCTTGTCGCAGTGGCCATTTGTATGTATGAAGCAATGCAGATGAAAAAAAAGAATAGAATTGTTAGCCATTATTGCGCCCCGTGTTTTATTAATTCGCCTATAAAGTATTGTTGAAAGTTTTGTAAGATCTAAAGTTATGATCGGCATCGACAGGCACAATTAGAGTCACTATATGTTAATTATGATCCTAATTAGATGCTTAAACTTACCACTGCGTTAATCTGTCCAAACAACTATTTATATATCGATTAATTTATGCTTAGACTTTTATAAAATCAAAAATTAAAACAGTCGCAGATATAATTAGTAGCAATGTATGTGGTCAAATACCATAAAAAACAAACTCATCCACCTCAACCAATTAATACTCGAACGTTTGTAAGATCAAGAATTATGACCAAGAATGGCAGATGCAATTAACAGCGATATATGCGGACTCTAAGGATAATGAGACACTTACAAAAGGCATTTAATTAATCAGTCCAAGAAAACATATCTCCCTCGATGATCCTGATGTAAAAACTGGACTGACCAGTTAAAGAACAAGCCGCGTGACACCTGCGCCCCTTAACTTGGGGGGTCACTTGCCGCTGCTGCCGTCATCACCCCCCCATTCGCCCCCTGTTACCTGTCCCTGCTACCTGTCACCTCCCCACCCTCCTCCCCGTCACTACTTCTACCCTCCACCTGGCCCTACCTATCTAACCCTGCCTCGCCCTGTCCCTGCCACTTATTTTTCCCTCCTCCTCCTCCCTTCTGTTACCATTACTCCTCTTTACGCTTGTCCTTGTCACATGTTTTCTCTGTTCTCCTTCCCTACCAGCATCAGTATTAAGCATCATAAAATACGGCATCACAATATGGGGGACAACAAACTCAACTTTAATAAACAAAGTGCAAAAACTACAAAAACTTCAATAAAAGTGTGGCAGATGGGAAAAGCTAACATGATCATGTCACTCCATTATTTTAAGATTTTTAAATGGCTTAAAAATCAAAGACTCACCTTTAACCTCATCACAAAAAAAGTGTTTAATAAATGAAAAAGGATTACCCAGACCACTCCATCCCTCTATCTCTCCCCAGCATCTCCCTTCTGTCCTACCTCTACTACCTCTCCCTCCCACTTGACTCCTTCTCACTTTAGCATCTCTCACCTCCCCCACCATCTTCCCCTATCCCACTCACCACTATTGATGCATGTTCTCTTTGTCCCCTTCCCCCGTCATCCCCCTTTTGTCTCACCACCTTGCTCCGTCTCCACCCGTCTGTCCCTTGCCTCCTCCTCTCCTCGCCCGCCTCACCTTCCCACCACCCCCACTGCTCCTGCTGCTACTTGTCCCGGCCTGCTCCTGCTCCCCTTGTCTCCGAGCGGCGACAAAAAGCCATCACAGCCACCGCCACGGGATCCGGGCGTGGCCAGCAACCAACCGGCCGCTCACTGCCCTCTGACCTTCACTTGGGCAGGTTTTTGTTTTCGTAACGGAGTGCACGTCCCGGTAACAGTGTTGGAGCCCCCTCCCCTTAATCCTCGCCCCCTTCGCTCCCCATCCTCCCCCATGCACTCTTCCACCGCCACTCCCAACGCTCTTTGCTTCCCATTATCCTTATTCCGCCTCATCTAGTGCATTAATGGTCTGTCGTAGTTGGACATACCTCAGTAATAGTGTAGAAACCCCCCTCACAACCCCTCCTCCCCCACCTCCCTTTCCCTCTCGCCCCCTGCCCTCCCATACCGTCCCTCCCACCCCCTCTTGTTTCCCATTACCTTACCATAGCAACTGGCGCTTACGTGATCTCTCTTAACGAAGCCAACATATCGATAACAGTACATATGAGGCTCTTTCTCTCCCTTTTACATCATCTTCACCTCCTGCATTTCCTTCATCGTCACTCCCATCGTTCCTGTCCCCTTGCCTCCCATTTCTTTTTTCCTGACACCTTTAGCGTCTTAGGGTCATATATTTAGCTTGTTTGGCCTTAAATTTGCTGGTTAACTCGGTAATATTGATGTCACAGTACGCAGATGGTTCGTTTTAAGGTTCAAAGGTGTTCCAAATTAATGAGTTCCACTACCTTGAATTCAGAAGCCAAAGAAACGGTGTAGTGGGCCATAGCGAAGTGACCCTTTTACCAATGCATCTCCCCGAGTCGTCTCTTCTCTCACCCTAGTCATTAGTCTCCCCACATTCCTTCAATATGTCGAACCTTCATCCCATTCATTATCTCCCCACCTCCATCACTCTACCCTGCAACCCTGGCTTTAGTCGCATTTCCTTTTTTAGCATTATCACCCCATATCTCAAAAGCCTCTTAGTAACGACCCTTCTCCTCCTCCTCCTCCCCCTCCCCCTCCCCCTCCCCTCCCCCCCCCGCCCTACACCACAAGACCGCCCCCCTCTCACAACATCTACCGCCTCCCGTTCCATTCCCTTTCGTCCTTCTCTCCCTTCGCCTATCCTTGCCCTTCAAGACCCACCTTTTTTTTCCACTCTTCGCACAGGACAACCTCCCACCATCTCTCGTCTTCCCTCCCATTTCCCTTTCGTCCTTCTCTCCCTTCGCATATCCTTGCCCTTCAGGAACCACTTTTTTTACTCTCCCTTCTTCCGCCCTTCTCCCCCTCTCCCCCTCTCCTGGCCCATCACCGCATGAACCCCCAATCCTCCACCCTCCCTACTTCCGTTCTTTTCCTTCCCAAAGATGACCAGATCTACCCTCCCTTTTCCTTTTTATTTCTCTCTCCTCCTCTCTTCTCCCCCATATTTGTCCCTTCCATTGTGGCGTCCCCCAATATCTCACCTGCACGCTCATTCCCCCCCCCCCTACCCCCCAGTAGCCCACGAGGTTGCTGGGTGGAGTCACGTGAACTAGTTTTCAAGTATTCAAGTTTTCAAGGTCATTATGTAAATAGTTTGGTGATGGAGACAAAGAGGTGACGAGTATTAATTTTGTACTTCTTGTTTTTGTTAATACTATTATTATTATTATTATTATTATTATTATTATTATTATTATTATTATTATTATTATTATTATTATTATTATTATTATTATTATTATTATTATTATTATTATTATTATTATTATTATTATTATTATTGTTATTGTTATTATTACTACTATTATTATTATTATTATTATTATTATTATTATTATTATTATTATTATTATTATTATTATTATTATTATTATTATTATTATTATTATTATTATTATTATTATTATTATTATTATTATTATTATTATTATTATTATTATTATTATTATTATTATTATTATTATTATTTTTATTATTATTATTATTATTATTATTATTATTATTATTATTATTATTATTATTATTATTATTATTATTATTATTATTATTATTATTATTACTACTACTACTACTACTACTACTACTACTACTACTACTACTACTACTACTACTACTACTATTATTATTATTTTTATTATTATTATTATTATTATTATTATTATTATTATTATTATTATTATTATTATTATTATTATTATTATTATTATTATTATTACTACTACTACTACTATTATTATTATTATTATTATTATTATTATTATTATTATTATTATTATTATTATTATTATTATTATTATTATTATTATTATTATTATTATTATTACTATTATTATTAGTGTATGGTCATTCTTCTTATTACACTGATCAACAACCAAAATGCTTCCGAGACCAGAGTAGCAATTTCCAACTAATTTTAGGTCACTGATAATGAATATCACGGTTAAAATTGTTTGTTAGCTCTACTTTTCAAGATACACCTACGTGTCACAATAGGTTCCAACAGGCTCGCGGCAGTGTGTTTATTACCCCACTCACAGTATCACTGCCCTTCATTATTGTTCCAGCAGTCACAGAAGGTGGTTGTGCTGTGCAGGTTTATATTTTGAGGCGAAAAGTAGGTTTTCGTCTTCTGCAGTGGAAGCTCCTAGCATGTAATGTGAAGATTTCAAAATTTCGTGAATGTCAGCAGCAGTTCAACGATTTCTTCGTCATGGAAGGTGATTTAGTGGCCTGCAACATTATTAATGGTCTGATGGAAGCACTTGGCATCGACTACGAACCCAGTCACTGGAGGCTGTTGATAGATTCATCAAAAACGAGTGTAAGCGGTGTCTTGCTGCATAACGGCAATATTACATCATCAGTTCCTGTGGGCTATGCACCACATATGAAAGACTTTTATGAGAATATAAAGCATATGTTGCAATGCATGAAATATGATGGACATCAGTGGCAGCTCTGTGGTGACTTAAAGGTTGTTGCTCATGTGATGGGCTTGCAGGGCGGATACACCAAGTACTGCTGCTATCTATGTGAATGGGACAGCCGTGGAAAAGGTTCCCACTTTATCAGGAGAGACTGGCCACCTCGTCAATCACTGGAGCCTGGGATGGAAAATGTTCAACATCCAGCTCTCATTGAACCAAACAAAATTTTGCTACCACCACAACACATAACACTGGGGCTCATGAAAAACTTTGTAAAAGCTATGGGCAAATCTGGTCAGGGATTCACGTATTTAACATCAAAATTCCCTTCACTGAGCGACGCTAAGGTAAGAGAGGGAGTCTTCATTGGTCCTCAGATTCAAGAACTTCTTAAAGATGGTGACTGAATCAGCCCTTCATGGGGAGGAGAAAGCTGCTTGGGAAGCATTCAAGCTAGTGGTGAAGGGATTTCTCGGAAACAGAAAGGAAGGAAACCTCATCAAGGCTTACAAGAACATGGGATATAACATGTCACTTAAAATCCACTTTTTGGACTCACATTTAGACTTTTTCCAGTGAACTGTGGGGCGGTTAGTGACGAACATGGTGAAAGGCTTCACAAAGATATTTCAGCCATGGAAAAGTGGTACCACGGCAAATGGGGCACAAGTATGCTAGCAGACTATTGCTGGACATTGGCAAGAGATGATTCTTCAGCCCACCATAAGGGTCAAGCAAAAGGCAGAGTGTAGGTACGGATTAGAGTTTAAAACATACTGACACATGTCGTATATTATCATAAAATAATCAAATATTACATGTCTCGTATCTTTAAACCTATAGCCAATAAGCATTTTTCAAGGTGATATTTGGATTCAGGAGATGAAAATACATAATAATTAACTAGTCCCATTCAAGAAGCATACAACTTTTCAAAAAATGTTGACCAGTGTTATTAGTGTTTTGATGCTCTTTACTGTTGGTTACTCCTTTATCATCATTATCATAAATTTATAGTGAAATATATATCAGCTATTTTGGTAACTGATTCACAAAGATAAATGCGTGAGTGACTTCATGCTTGTAATAAGGATGTCCAAGTCACCAAAAGCTTCACATTCGTTGGTAACGTTGTGCATAACAATGGTGGGTCTCAGCAGGAGGTCACTCGACGGGCTGCCCTGTCCCCGGTGTTACGGACTCGCTCAATACAAGTATAAGGTGTTGCCGATAGCTATCCAGGATATCTGTGCTCCCTGTTTTACTGTGTGGCTGTGAGACATGGACACTGAACCGTGACTTAGAGAAGTTTGTTGATGCCTTTGGTACCAAGCGCCTTCGCAGGATCATGGGGTATCGCTGGAATGGCTTTGAGTCGAACCAGTGACTACTCCGTGAAAATGAATCGAGGCCTGTTACCAGCTTAGTCCGTGAAAGTCAACTTCGGCTATATGGGCACGTGGCACGCCTCCCGGATGTCGATCCTGCTAACAGGGTAGTTTCTGTACAAGACAATCCTGAGTGGAGGAGACGAAGAGGACGCCCACGTAGCTCATGAATGGGAGAGATCGACCGATCCTGCCGGGAAGGATTTGAGATGGATAGTGCAGCCGCATGGGAGCTTGTTCGGGGAAACCGTTGTCAGAGAATGCAGCGGAGGAGTGAAGCGACGCGTCCCCAGGCGTCTTTACTCCTCATTAGTATGAGACTGAAAGCCTGTCCTCGCAAAACAAGTACCAGAGGATGCAGTGATAAGCTTAATGCTGTGTTATGCCTCCAGCGATATTTTGACGACGATGTGACGGAAAAAACAAACCGTGGTACATCATATTATCTCTTAAAGTCGAAGATCTAAGTGAGGCGAAGGTACCTGATGCATTATGAACCCTGCTGTTTGCTCACTCTTATTTTTCCCTTTTGGCGTCGCCCTGATGAGACTCCGTTAGCAGCTTTGCCCGCCAGGTGATCAACATGATGAGGTAATTACCCTAATGAGCTCGTTAAAGCTAGTGCAGGGCTTCCACACTTAGCCGGACTTTTTCACCTCCTCCTTAGACACCGATCGGGCCTGTCGTTAACGTGTATGTTGAGATGGGCGATGAGGGGGCTCAGGGGCTGGGGGGCAGGGCGAGACATAAGGGGATTGGAGAGAGTGGGCGAATGGGTAAAGGAGGTAGTCAAGGCTGAAATGGTGTTACATAACGTTGGGATCATTAGCCTCTCGCTGCCCAGCCTGAGGGTGCAGATAATTACTTGGCGAGACAGACAGAAGTTCAGTTCTCGTATTAGTACATATGGAAATGGATTTAATTTGAGGGATCAGTACGGTAATTAGTTGTGTTAAGAAGTATCATAATACCGACTGTTTAACGTAAGGGTTAGGCTGGGGATATGTGTTATAGCTGTGCGTGGCCGAGGTACTCATCTCCGTCATATTGGCTCCTGATCCTGAGATGGAGACATTTTACCTTTGGCCAGTGTGACATCTAGGATAAGAGCACTTTTAAATTTCATCATCACTCGCTTTATTTCCGTCCCTGTCTGTCTGTCTGTCTATTGATAACCTAATATGTTCTTCCTTACACTTCCGGTGACAATGACAAAAGTTGACTAAAGTTGTTAAGAACGTAAGAAAACGTTAATTGTAGTGACCACAAAGATAAAACGGTATCATATTATCAAATTTATCGTATTTATTCTGTCCTGACATTTCTCTCACATGCATAAAGACATGTGAGGTGACATGTTCGTATTTATTCCATCATTCTGCCTCTGCATCAGTGAGTGGCATTTTCTTTTCAGACGTGCAGACAGTCAGGAGCAGCAGCTTTTTTGGCGCTTCAGATGACAGTAATTCGACTTGTCATCAACCTATTCGTCCTGACTCCATCATTTTGTCTGTGCATCACTAGCATTCCATTACCCCACATAAATACATTGTCAGGTGGGATAACCCTCGCGTTTGCCGCATCTAACGACAATGAAATAAATTGGCGGCTATCAAAGAAACACATAAAGATGATCACAGATATTATGGAGACAAAAAATGTATCCTGTTTTGGGGATGTGGAAGGAGCACGTCCCATCAGGAACACCTGTAGAACCTGAGCTAATGTAACACCCGACTTAGATCCACCTCCAACTCGTGGCCAGGTGGGCGGCCTTGGACCAATTATAAACGGTAGGTAGGTAGACAGGCAGGTAGACCAGTATGGCTAAAGAACACGAACGCTACACAAGTGAGGAGGCGGAAAAAAAAATTGTAATAGACTGTTTGGGGAGGGCGAGAAGCTTCTAGAATCATCTCCAGACCTAAAAAAAAAAAAAAAAAAAGAATTGTATCAGGTTCCCGTTTTAATTCAAGGATAGGAGAGTGGTGGGTGGGGTGGGTTGGCAAACCGGCTGAGGCGAGGGGCGGTGGAAAGGTGGGCTGGGAGAGGGGAGAGGGGTGGGTCACTAGGCCAGTTGGTACAGGGTAGGGAGAGTGGGATTTGGGTGCATGGGTAGGCGAGTAGCGGGAATGTGAGTAAGAAATGGGAGGGAAAGTGAAGGTGTAAGGTAACGGTTAGTAGACTTCGGACATAAATAGGCAAGGTATTAGGGTTTGGGTATATAGTAGTATGAAGATATATGACTGGTTGGAGAGGCTTAGGCACACAGCTCTGATCTCACTAATGTAAGAAAAGTAGTTGGTTTACTCAGTCTTGGGAATTTATGAGCCCTGTCGAAGCCGTACAGTTATTGCTTTGGGCACCTCAAGATGAATAACAAGAAGATTAGGAGCAGGAGGAGGAGAAAGAAGTAAAAAGAGATAATGAAGACAAAGACAGTTATGAAGAGAAGAAGAAGAAGAAGAAGAAGAAAAAGAAGAAGAAGAACAACAACAACAACAACAAGATAAGGTCAGGTAATGAATAAAAGATGATGATGACAAAGCAGATAACGAAGAAGAAAGGGGAAGTAGAAGGAAGAGGAATAAGACGAAGAGCTATACTTGAAGCACATATATCTTGTAACACGAAGAAGAAAGAGAAGAAGAAGAAGAAGCAGAAGGAAAAGATAAAGATAAAGAAAAAGAAAAAGAAGCAAAAGCAGAAGCAAAAGAAGAAAAAGAAGATGAAGATGAAGAAAAAGAGGAATAGGGAAAACAAGAGGTGAAAAAATAAATGAAAGACGACCATGATAACAAACCTGACAACGGAAAAGAAAGAAAAAATAGAAGAAACAAAACAACTAGATGATAGGGGAGGGGAAGAAGACTAAGAGCTCTTCTTGAAACACATAAATCTTGCAACATGAAAGTATAACAACTACATGCAAATGAAGAGATAACGCAATGGGCAGAACCGCGGCCAGGGGGAGGGAAGGAAGCTGAGGACCGGGTTATCAGGCGGGAAATCAGCGGTGGAATAAACGACTGAGTAGACAAGAATAACTGACGGGGCTGAAGGAGTAATTGGGGGATAAATGAGAGAAGCATGCGGAACGGGGCGGGTTAATAGGGAGACATAGCGTAATGGGGTAAGGTTGGACATGACATACTGACAGGGCAGTAATTGAATTAGGAAGAGGATGGAACAAGGCACAACAGACTGGGATGGGGCGACTCAGAACAAAGCAGGACAGACTGAGAGGACAACAGGGAGAGGGGATAGCAGAGAGAGAACGTAGGAGAGCTGAACAGGGCAGGACAGGCAGACAGAACAAAGAACGGCCACATAAGGACTGGACAAAGCGGGATGGGATGATTCACGACGGGATGGGAAGGAGAGTGAATTAAACTAAGATGAGGATTTTTTTCTTTTACAACAAAGGAGACAACTCAAGGACACAAAAAAAGGAAACAATAATAAAAAAAAAGCCCGCTACTCGCTGCTCCTAAAAAGAATCCAAGGAGGTGGATAAAATACAGGACTAAAGTAAAGACGAATAAGACTAAAACGAGACGAATAGGGGCAATAACGTGATTGAACAGAGTTGGAAGGTGCTTTTTGGGACAGTACATGATGGGGTGGAGGAAGAGGGGAGGAGAATAGGATGTTGGGACAGGCAGGATGGACAGGTAGACCATGGGAGGGGTAAGAGGAGGCGAGAACACTGGGGGGCGGCGCGTTGCTGGCTGGGGCGGGGCTGCTGAGGGCGGGGCAGGTTAAGGGGCGCCGGTCATCTGTTCCGGTTTGAGGGACGATTGACCCTGGAGCCGCCAAGGCCGCCGTGTCGCCCTCACGTAAGGACTGCCGAAGAAGGCCCCCTGTCTCTCGGGGGCACAGACAGCTTTGATTGGCCTTGGTGATTCGCTGTTGCTATCGTTGCTGCTGCTTTTTTTACGTCAAGAAGAGGCAGATCGAGAGATAAACAAAAACAAAAAAAAGATGGATGCAGCCCCATGCCCCTCCTGCAAACAAAGAAGCTGTAGGGTCTGTCTAATAGCTTAGGGTGTGTCATTAGAATTATATTGTTACCAGCATGATGAGTATAGTAGATCACTTTTTTCTTATTGTTCTTTTCATATATTTTGTTATTTCATATTTTGTTATCATAAGGATAAATATATTTTCTTTTCTTGTAGTTACACATAAGAATGATATCTCAAAAAATCTTATTAAGCATTTCCATTATTTCCATTATAATATTATTATTATTATTATTATTATTATTATTATTATTATTATTATTATTATTATTATTATTATTATTATTATTATTATTATTATTATTATTATTATTATTATTATTATTATTATTATTATTATTATTATTATTATTATTATTATTATTATTATTACTATTATTATTATTATTATTATTATTATTATTATTATTATTATTATTATTATTATTATTATTATTGTTGTTGTTGTTGCTGTTATTATTATTATTATTATTATTATTATTATTATTATTATTATTATTATTATTATTATTATTATTATTATTATTATTATTATTGTAACAATATTATTATTATCACTGGCCAACAACAAATTTATCTTTTTTTTTCTGATTCAGGACAATTTTAATGTGGTGAATGACCTGTGAATCCAAAAATCACATTGGTTTTGCTCAGTCAGGTCAATTTTTTTTTTTTTTTTATCTATCGCCACATGATGTTTTTACGTTTTTTTTTCTTTTTTTTATTTTACTCGCACCGGTATTTTCTATTTATATGAGGCAAAATTATTGCTTATTTCTTTCAATAAACGAATTCTGCAGAGCTTACATGCGTCAATTTTTTGACTAACTGGTATATTTTGTATTTTGTTGGGACAATAGTCCGGGTTCACCAAGTACCCGTGCTTTCTGTGGATGTGGGATGGTAGGGACAAAGCTCAGCATTACACGAAGAAGGACTGGCCTGTACGGGAGGAATTGGTGCCTTGCAGAGCAAGGAACGTCATAAACAACCCTCTGGTGGACAGAGACAGGATAGTCTTCCCACCGCTGCACATCAAGCTCGGCTTGATCAAACAGTTCACCAAAGCTCTGGACATTGATGGTGGCTGCTTCACTTACGTGTGCCACGTTTTTGCAGGATTGACCATGGAGAAGTTAAAATCTGGCATCTTTGACGGTCCTCAACTCTGTCAGCTCATCAGAGATCCAGAGTGTGAAAACTCAATGAACGAAGTGGAATTGGAAGCGTGAAAGGCTTTTGTTCTTGTCGTGAAAACTTTATAGGCAACAAGAGAGCTAGGAACTACGCAGAACTATAAAAAAAATATAGTCACCATTATGCTGACTGCTTTTAGAAACCTTTGATGCAACATGAGCATCAAAATGTATTACTTATTCTCACATATGGATCGTTTCCTGAGAAACTCGGATCATTGAGCGACGAGCAGGGGGAGAGATTCCATCAGAACATGAAGGAGATGGAGACCAGCAGGTATCAGGGACGCTGGGATGCAGTCATGATGGCTGATTACTGTTGGCCTCTGAAGAGAGACATTCCTATCGCTGAGGAGTTCGAAGAAACGGAAGTTCATGCCCTGAATTTTGAACAATGATGACCTTATACCCAATTTACATGTACTTACCTTTATCAATGTCTACTATTCAATGTACACTTATCAAGTTTTGTAACATTTAATTAATGTATTTTGTTAGAAAACGATTTCTGTATCTTAAAAAACCTATTTCGGATGAAAAAATATTAACAAAAATCAACCGAAAATGTCACAAAAATGTAATCGGTTTAGTTATGACATCAGATTTCATAAAAATCGACTTAGCACGAAAACCTGACCTAATCGAGAGAAATGATTGCCATTTTCGGATTCAGCGGTGCAAATTTGCCCTTAAAAAGATTAGACAATATACATTCTTTTTTTGTAACCCACTGTTATTTATATTATCTTCATTATTATTATTATTATTATTATTATTATTATTATTATTATTATTATTATTATTATTATTATTATTATTATTATTATTATTATTATTATTATTATTATTATTATTATTATTATTATTATTATTATTATTATTATTATTATTATTATTATTTTTAGTTGTAGTAGTAGTAATAGTAGTAGTAGTACCATTATTATTAATTATTATTATTATTATTATTATTATTATTATTATTATTATTATTATTATTATTATTATTATTATTATTATTATTATTATTATTATTATTATTATTATTATTATTATTATTATTATTTTTATTATTATCATTATCTACTACAATTATAATTATTATCATTATTATTATTATTACTCCAATCATTATTACTATTATTATTATTACCATTATTATCATTATTATTATTATTATTATTATTATTATTATTATTATTATTATTATTATTATTATTATTATTATTATTATTAAAATTGTTGTTGTTGATGTCATTATTAACAATTATTATCATTATTATTATAATTATTTTTATTATTGTTTATTGTTGTTACTATTAATATTATTGTTATTATTATTATCATCATTGCAATTATTTTATTATTGTTATACTATTATCATAGTAAGTAAGGGATGGCCATACATATTAATTAAATTATAGATGCCTCTGTAATCTCTAAGCAGAGAGAGAGAGAGAGAGAGAGAGAGAGAGAGATAACGTACTACGTATTGAATATGAAACCATTGTTTTATGTTTAATATTCACTCAAATTTTCTGGGCCTGTTCATGTGAGAGTAAAACCAATATAAGATTTTCCAGGACCAGTATTAGTAATGGTAGTGGAGATTATAATAGTAGTAGTAGTAGTAGTAGTAGTAATAGTAGTAGTAGTGGCTGTTGTTGTTGTGTTTGAAATTGCAATTGTAGCAGAAGTAGCGACAAGAATAGATCCAGGAACCGTCCTGGATGAACTGTAATGTGCGTTGCGTCAGGCCTGGCCGGGGCGGCGTGTGTCCGCGCTGTTATCCCATTGTTGCCCTCGGAGCAACTTTTCAAAGGTCACCTGTTCAACTTGCACAAATATTTTACCTGACTCAAGGGTGTCTGACCACAGTCATCATCAATATTATTATTATTATTATTATTATTATTATTATTATTATTATTATTATTATTATTATTATTATTATTATTATTATTACTATTATTATTATTATTATTATTATTATTATTATTATTATTATTATTATTATTATTATTATTAGTAGTAGTAGTAGTAGTAGTAGTAGTACTAGTAGTAGTAGTAGCAGTAGTAGTAGTAGTAGTAGAGGTAGTAGTAGTAGTAATACATAGTGACAATAGTAGTAGTAGTAGTAGTAGTAGTAGTAGTAGTTGCAGAGGTATGGTTGGAGTCTGTTAATAAGAGTTGTGGGAGAATCCTTTTGTCCCTTCGTAGTAATATTCTAAAAGTTATCTTGGCCGAGGGACGGTCTACTTTTTTATCTGTCGGTCGGTCTGTTTGTCTCTTTGTCTCCCAGTCATTTTATATTTTATATTTTTCGTCAATTTCTCTATCCTATTTTTTTGTCGGTGTAGATGTGCCAGTCTTCCCTTTTTCTCTTCAGCTTTTTATGGTAACTGAAGCTCCAGGGACGAAGCGATGAACACAAAGAAGCTCAGAAGGGCAGGATGCCATAGGGGCGATGGGTCATTAGTCTTTTCTCCTTTTTTTACTTACTGCTAGTCTGGTTAGGAAAGGAATCGTAGGGCCGGATTCGGGGGGGGGCGGGAGCTGTGGCCTTGGACGTGTTTTGTGGAGACGTGGGCGGGGCGAGGCGGAGTGGGGTGTGGTATTGCCGGGGGAGAAAGGGTGGTAGGTGTTTAGCAGGGCGGGGCTGGAAGGGTAAGGCATAGCGCGGGTGAAGTAATTGCGTGCCGGAGAAAAACATGCGTTGAAAGAAGAATTTTTGAGCTTGTAAGTCTGTAATTACTTTGTGTTTCCTTGTTTTTTGTGTGCGAAGGGATTAGATTCCCCTGAGTAAGACGTGAACGGTATGTGTTGCCCAGGCGTCTTTTTTTTCTTTTTGTCTTTTTTTCCTGCTTTTATGATTGAGATTCCTCGGACTGAGGGACGTGTTGGTGAGGGCTGGGGGAAATATAACTGAAGGACACATTCTTGGTCTTTGTCTGAATCGTAATTTCATTAGTGTGCTTTTTTTCCTCCTTTGCGTGTGTGTGTGTGTGTGTGTGTGTGTGTGTGTGTGTGTGTGTGTGTGTGTGTGTGTTTGCCTTGTCATGTCTTTATCTGTTTGTTTCAGTCTTTCTCTCCACTTTTATTTCTTCCTCTTCATCACACATTCTATTCATGTTCAAGTATGTCCAGTGTGTATTGTCTGACTCTATTTCTAGTTTCTCTCTTCTCGTCACCCTTCTTGCCAAATCACCATGCCTAGACTATATAAGAAACAATCCATTGTTTCCTTTCGTCTCTGTATGTCTTGCTACTGTTGTTTACCTGTTTGCTTTTGTTCTGTACACGCGTCACGCTGTGTTGTATGCGTTTCATGACTTTTCTTTCCTGTTTCTTTCTCCCTGTCACCCTTTCCTGCCAGGCCACCGTCCGAGGGGTAAGAAACATCCCATCGTCTCCCTCCCATCGCCAATGACACGTTCCTCTTCGCTGCCTTCGCGTTCACTCTCCAGTCGTTCTCAAATGCTCTTGTTCCCCTCTTCACAAAATTGCATCACGTTGTTCTCTTCCTCTCTCCTCCTCTCGCTCTCTCTCTACCTTTCAGCCCTTCTCGCTTTCTCTCCCTCTTTCTTTCGCTTTCTCCCTTTCAACCCTCGCCTCCCAACCCTTCTGTCTCCCCTTCATCACCCCTCATCGGACCAGCCTGTCTCCTCCTGTCAACACGGCCCCCTCGGTGACAAGGCAAAGATTGAGGCAGGGAGACGGAGTGCAGAGTTCAGAGGCCCTGGAGCTTTCATGGGCACAGACTCAAACGGAATGCAGATGAGTGTGATCTTTGTCTTTCTTTCTCCAGCTGCGCTTTTTTGTTTTGTTCCCCCTCAAGGGTTTCGCTGTTAACTATTTTTTTTCTTTCTTCCTGCAATATCTCTTCGGTGTTTTGTCTTGAATACTAATAAATCTTCCATTGATATACGAAGCTAGAATATCCCTATTAATTAACCCAACTAACTGACTCGCCCAACTGGTTTAATATATTTTTTCAATACAATGTAAAAACTAAAGGGTTTGATAATGTCTCTTGCCCCGAGTGCTGCCGTTCATTCCAGTTCCCATCACCCCATATTCTCTGCTCTATGGCTGGCAGCAATTTAACGAGCTTCTCTGACCCCTGGTAATTCAGATGGCATTCACAAACGTTATCCTGCCTTCATACGCCTCGTCTACATTATCTCCCGGTTCATAAGGGGGAAAAAAAACACTCACTCGACACGCCAATAAAAAGCCGTATTCTAATCAGTGTCCCAAAGAGGCGCCACTCCACCTCTGATCCTTGACATCCGCTTGCTCACTCCGCTGGTGCTTCTCCTCCCACTCCTGCGCTTTTTCTTTTTCTTCCTATTTCTCCTACTGTTCCTGTTTTTTCTGTTACTGCTTTTTTTCTGCTGCTGCTCCTCATGTTCTGCGCCTCTTATTTCTGCTTTTACTCGAGATCATATTTCTGCTCCTCGTTCCTATTCCTATTTCTGTTTCAAATCTGCCCCTACTTTTACTCCTGTTGCTGTTACTGTCCTTACTCCTATTCCTGTTCCAACTCGTGCCTGTGCTCCTCATCCTACTCTTCTTACTCCCATTCCTGCTCCTACTTCCTCTGCTGCCACTGCTATTATTCCTGCTCTACTGCTGATACCTCTACTTCCTTTCCTACTCACGTTCTTACTCCTGTTTTCACTTCTGCTTCTCCTGTTGCTGGTGCTTCTGCTTACGCTCATCCCTCTGCTTATGAGAAACTCGTTAACAGGAATAATAGAAAGAGAAAATATAGGGAAAAAATTACTTTGAGCCCCCACTCCTGTTTACCTCTGCCAATGCCTCTGACACTGATACCTCTGAAAGCTGCTTCCTCTTTTCCCTCGACTGTACACGCCGGAAAAAGGTGGAGAAAGGAAGATGACATGGTGCAGTGACTAATTAACAGTGGAAAAGGGAAAAGAAAAATGTGGTGCTCCTTAACTGAGTCCAATTCTGGTTTCTCGGCAAGTTTTACATAGGATAGAAGGGTAATGACATATTGCAGGGAAAGTGGAGAGGGGAAAAAATATAAAGAGCACGTGAAAATAGTCAAATAATGGAAAAGATGAAAGAGAATAAGACCTAAAAGTAAAACAGGGGGATGACATTTTATAGGAATACCTGAAACGATGGAAAATGAAAAGAGAACACGAAACCACTTACCTCTGTTAATTAATAAGGGAGCAAAATGTAAATTAGTAAGGGAGAAAAAGGTAAAGGGCGTTCTTACCTATACTGCCCCTACTACCTTTACATACACTTGGAAAAAGAGTAATGATACTTTATACAGGAAGGGTTGGGAAGATAAACCGTAAAACAAAAAGACTGTGAGGCACGAGTGAACAGTCAATTGCATACCTTCATAAATTAATATCCGATTGCGATAATCCGGTTAAGCCTCGACGCATCCTCTTGAACCCCCCCGGCGAGCACTTTTGTAATGATGTGGCTGATGATGATCGCTTTGTATCTGTATTGTCGCTTGATTATTGTGACAGTGATGGTGCGTTTTATTGTGAAGAATGATATTGAAACGCAGGTAATTATGGGTGAATGGCGTGGCTGAAAGATGACTAATGGAGAAAGACAAAAAAAGAAGATAATCGTGGAGAAGAAGAAGAGGGGAAGTAAAGAAGAAAGGGAAAAAAATGTTGCAGCTAGGTAATTACAGGTGAATAACATGACTGAAAGATAATAAACGAAGGAGAAAGTAAATAAGAAAGCAAGAGGTGGAGCTAAAGAAGAGCAGAGGTAAAAAAGAAAAGGAAGAAATAGTATGTAGGGAAAATAAAAAGGGAGGAGGAGAAAGAAGGAAATATGAAAGAAGGGCATAGTGTTGAAGATGGATGGAAGTAAAGAAGAAAAGGAATAAATGTTGTGGGGGTTAAAGGAAAGAGAGAGGAGGAGATTGGAGGAGAAAGAAGAGAAGGGAAAGGAAATGAGGCTTGAAGAAAGGCTGTGGAGGTAAGGGAAGGAGAAAGACCAGAGGAGAAAGAAGAGAAAGAACAGTGAAAAGGAGAATGAAGAAAGCATGTGGAGCTAAAAGGCGGAAAGAGAAAGAGAATAAAGGGAAAGAGGAGAAGAGAGAGAAAATAATGGAGCATAAAGATATTTGGTGAAGGTAAAGGAAGTAGAAAGAAAATGTAGAAAGGAGGAAAAGAGAGGAAGAAATTTGAAGGAATAAGAAGAAAATGGAAGGAGAGGGGAAAATAATGGAAGGTAAAAGGAAAAGAAAGGAGAAGGAAGATAATGGACAGAAAGGAAGGAAATGGAAGTAGAGACGATTAGAAGAAAAAAATTGCAAGGAGAGAGAGAGAGAGAGAGAGAGAGAGAGAGAGAGAGAGAGAGAGAGAGAGAGAGAGAGAGAGAGAGAGAGAGAGAGAGAGAGAGAGAGAGAGAGAGAGAGAGAGAGAGAGAGAGAGAGAGAGAGAGAACTGACTTACATATGTAATTCCTGGAAAAAAAAAAACAGTAAATTACCCTTACATTGAAGTAGAAAAAGAACATTAATTATAATACAAAGCTATCATATTACATAGTTTAAAGCCCAGAAAAGGAGAAAAGTGAATTTGCATATTAGTGAAATTCCATCCAGTCCAGAGGAAACGGGAAGTGAGCACTGCACGAAGGGGAGACCCAAGCAAAAATTGTCTCATTCCCGCAATCATAAAAGTCGCTTTGGTAGGTTTCTGCAGAGCCGTTTACACTGCAACCGCGCGTCCCTTTATTGCAGCGCTTCGTCCCGCTAATCCTTCTTTTCCCCTGCACAAAAAAACAAAAAAAAAAAACAGAGGAACACAAACGCAATAAGCATTAACGAAAGATAACACACACACACACACACACACACACACACACACACACACACACACACACACACACACACACACACACACACACACACACACATTTTCCTTCCCTCATCCCTACATTTTCCTCCCCCCACCGCCCCCCCTCCCCCCGTATTTACATACATACACATTCTCCTCTTCCCCCTTCCCCCCACACACATTCTCCTTCTCCCACCCCCTCCACACACATTCTCCTTCTCCCCCCTTCCCCCCACACACATTCTCCTCTTCCCCCTTCCCCCCACACACATTCTCCTTCTCCCCCCTTCCCCCCACACACATTCTCCTTCTCCCCCCTTCCCCCCACACACATTCTCTCCCCCTCCCCTTCCCCCTTCACACATCACGTTTTTCGTTTAGCGCGACTGCCAGGAGTGACTTAGCCAAACGGAAACACAAACACATTTACATATTTTCCTCGTCGTCCCGGGGAGTCAAAACACCACACCAACGAATAACGCAAAAGACACAAAAAAAGTGAGGGACCGTGTTTTAACCTTTTACATCCAGCTCCAATCCTTATTTTTCTTTCACTCTTCTCGTTTTATTCTGGTGGGGACTCAGTACAGAGGGAGAGCAGCGGCAGCAAGGGGGAAGCAGTAGGAGGAGGAGAACCAGACAGCTAGGGAGCGACAGAAAATGGGAAGGGGCAGCAGCAGTACCAGTAGCAGCAGCAGCAAGGGCAGCAGGAGTAGGAGAACCAGATACCGACAAATGTGGCAGAGAAAGGGAACTGTTTCTCTGCCATCTCTCTTCATTTCATCCTTTACACGGGCAGTGGTAGGCAGCATTAACAATATCAGTGGAAGCAGTAGCACCGATAGCGGGAGTAGAAGGGCTAGCCACCAACGGAGTGACAGAGAAAGGGAGTTGATTTGCGCCTTCCCTCATGGCTCACAGATGGGTGGGGGGGTTAACAGGAACAGTAGTAGTGGCAATAAGAGTACTAGCAACGGTAGGAAGAATAGAAAGACTAGGTTCGAACAGCGTGGCCGAGAAAAGGGAATGTTTCTGTGCCTCCTCTCATGGTTCACAGATACGGAAGGTTTTATCTCTGTTTCGCCCCATAGCCCCGACAATATCGATGGAAGTTGTTACCCTCGCTGACACATTTATTGGCTGGCCTACCGAGAAGAGGACGAGAGGGAGAAAGGAAAAGGTAAGGAATAACAGGAATGGAATGTCAAGGGGGCAAAGTAGTACTGGGAAGGATATAAAAATAGAGAAATAGAAGAGGGAATGAAGGATGGTAGAGGTGAACCTGAGGACGGAGTAGAAAATAAGGATATATAGAGAGAAAGGAAGTAAAAGCTTTAGGGATTGAGGTAAGGATGGGGAAGAGAGGAGAGAAGAAAAGAAGCAAACAAAGGTAGGAAGTGAGGGAATAAAGAGAAGAAATGAGAGAATAAATTGAGGGAATAAAGATTGAAGAGAAGAAAAAGGCTCTGGGAGGAGAGATAGGAGAAAAGGTAGAGAGACGGAATAAGAGTTTTTAGAAAAGAAAGGATTAGGGGATTGAGAGATTAGATAAAGAAAAAGCGATAGTGAATAAAGGAAAGAAGTGATGAGGATTGAAATGAAAATAGAGAATACAGAAAAAAAATTGAAGGACTGTAAAGGTTAGAAAAAAAAAGAAATAGAAGAATATGAAAAAAAAGAACATACAAACGTGGATGAAAAAAGAGAAATAAAAAAGTAGGAGGAAATAAAAAGAAAAGAAACAAAAGGTACGGTTGCTATGAAAGACTAGGGGAGGAAAAAAAAGAAAGGATGGGAGGAAAGAAAGGAAAGAGAGGGAATGATGAAAGACAGACTGGCTGGAAAAAAAAAAAAGGGGAAATCGGAATGGAGACAGCAAGAAATGAAGCCCAGGAAGAAAGAGAAAAAGTAAAGGAAACCAATACTGGCGGAGTTCGAAATGCTGGAGGGAGAGGAGAGAGAGGAAAGAGGGAGAGGAGAGAGGAGAGCCAATCCCGAGAGGGAAAAAAAATAGAAAAAAAGAAAAGAAAAATGCTTGAAGAACGCGATCACGAAACCTGCTGAAAATAATAACGAATAACTGAGAAAAGATAAAACGACACTGTATATAAATTCGTAAGGTTATAAATTCGTAAGGTTGCGTGCCTTACAATTTGCCTATAAATCAAGGGAGTACAGAAGAAGAAGAAGGGAAGAAGAAAAAGAAGAAGACAATGAAGGAAGATAGAAAACTAATACAGAAGGACATAAGAAGAAAAGGAAGGAAGAAAAAACAAATAAAGAAAAGCGAAAAAGATAGAAAAACAAAAAAAAAGAGAACAGAATTAATGAAAGAAAAAATGAAAGACTGAAAGAAAGAAAGAAGGAAGGAAATAGAGAGAGAAAAAACAACAATCCAAAGAGAGAGAATAAAAAAAAATCTATCAACGACTCAAATACGATACCTTCGCAAAGGAAAAAAAAAAAAGTGATCATATTTGGCAAGGTTAATAAAACTCACCTGACAACTAATTAAATCGACTTCCCAGAAACGAGAAAGAGGAACAAAAACACTGAAGAGAGACATAGGGAGAGGGTGAAATGTCGCTAGAGTTCCATCCTTTGATAACAGCAGCGACAAAAAATATGTAAGGACGAACGTGTGACAAGAAAATGAATCGTGTAAATGTCAGGGCGTTATGTAGCATCTTCTAGCCGGCTTATGTGAAGGTCAGTTAAGAGAGGGAGGGAGGGTAAGGGAGAGGGAGGATGAGAGGGAGGTATGGAGGGTAAGATGGGAGGTATGGGAGGATGAAGGAGGAAAAAGGAGGTAAGAGGAAGGTGTGGAGGGTATGATTGAAGATGAAGGAGAAGGGAGAGGGGAATGGAGAAGGAGGATAAGATGGGAGATGAGGAAGGTAAGGGAGAGTAGGGAGAGGGAGATTGAGTTGGGAGATGAGGGAGAGGGATGGCGAGAGGGAGATTGAGATTAGAAGTGAAGGAAGGTAAGGGAGAGGGAAGGAAAGGGAGGTGTGGAGGGTAATAGGAAAGGTAAGGGAGATGAAGGAGGGTGGGAGAGAGGGAGTTGTGGAAGGTAAGATAGGAGGGGGAGGGAGAGAGAAGGAGGGGGAGGGAGCCGGTTAAAAAAGAGATGAAGTGGAAGCAATAAAGTTTGTGCAAAGGTGGAAAAAAGAGACGGATAGACCTTGAACCAGAGAGAGAGAGAGAGAGAGAGAGAGAGAGAGAGAGAGAGAGAGAGAGAGAGAGAGAGAGAGAGAGAGAGAGAGAGAGAGAGAGAGAGAGAGAGAGAGAGAGACTTTCGTATGTTATAGAGGAAAATTAAAAAGAAAACAAACTGAACGAATTATAAAACATGAAAAATAAACAACACATTCATTGAAGAAGCGAGAGATTTATCGTATTCTGATATTAAAATTTGTAACCTAAAAAAAATATAAAAAAATAAAGACAAACCATAAAACCACTTCATTATATAGACAACAAAATCTTAATATACAAAACCAAAGCAGGTGTGAAGAAGGAAAAAAAGTAAAGAGAGAAAATACAACATTCTGAATTGGACCAAACACCGATGATTATCAGAGGAAAAAAAAAGAAGCTTGCAGTTCAGGTGAGGAAGGCCTGCAGGTAAAGTCTCCGTTATTTACAGGTATGGCAGATGAGGGGAAGGTGGGGGGGAAGGAATGGAGGCATGGAGGGAGGAGGGGAGAGGAGGAGGAGGAAGAGGAAGGGAGGCGCAGACAGACGGTGAGCGTGATGAAAAAAAAAAAAGGGAGGTAAAGGATGAATTGGATAAAGGAAGGAAGCACACGTGAGATAGGTCAGAGAAAAGCTGGGAGGGACAGAATAGGGGAAGAGAGAGAAAAAGACAGAAGGGAAAGGTTGCGGGTAAGAATAAAAATTAGGAGAGAATGGTAAGGGAAAAGAGAAAGAAAGAAAGAAGAGAGATAAAATAATGGTAGGTAGGCAGGAATGAAGATGGGCAAAGAGGTAATTCGGAAAGGGAGGAAGAAAGAAGGGAGAAAAAATGGGTAGGCAGGTAAGAATATAGATGGGAAGGAGAGAATAGGGGAAAAGAGGGAAACAGATGAAAGTAGAAAAAGGTTGGGAGGTAAGAAAAAAAGATGAAAAAGGGAGAATAGGGGGAAAAAGGGAGAAGGAGAGAGAAGGGTAGAGAGGAGATGAAAATGTAGAGAAAGAGAGGACCACAATGGAGAGAGGTATGGAGGGGGCGCGTTCCCCTTCTCATGCCTCATACTTAGGGCATATGGCCTTGGCACGCCCACGGAACCCCGCCCACAAACCCATCTTGCCCCTGCCCCCATTACCCCCCCCCTCCTTCCCTCAACCTCCCTCATGGCCCCCTCCTTTATCCCTCCCCCCTGCTTCCCCCTCCCCCCCTCCTGTGCCTCTGTAGTCCGTCTCCAGAGCTATGCCCCAAACAAGCGAAGCCGTCAGCACAAAAAAACACACACACACACACACACACACACACACACACACACACACACACACACACACACACACACACACACACACACACACACACACACACACACACACACACACACACACACACACACACACACACACACACACACACACACATTCGTCCACATTCATTACACTATTTCACTGCTTTTGAATGCTTTTGTTGCCTGAAATAAAATTATGAAATGAAACCAGAGCTGTTTAACGTTATTACTGCAGGAGCTCAACAGTTCGTATGAAATTTCACTAAGCGATAATAAATGTATGAGAAACGGCAGTGAAAAAGAGGGAGGGACGAACACACACACACACACACACACATACCCACACACACACACACATACACACACACACACACACATACACACACACACACACACACACATACACACGTACAGAAATACGGGCAGAAAAGGCAATTAAGAGGAAACCATGTGAATGCGAGACTGCGCAAGGAAAGAAAAAGTTAATGAAAAAGAAAAAAAAGTTAGAATGAACATAAATGAAACAAAAGAATGAAAACACGTGAGTAAGAAGATATTATGGAAAGAATGTTGTGAGAAACGATGACAAAATAAATACGAAAAGGTAAATGTGAAACTAGAAGTGCAGTTGAAGAGCCGAATAGATTAACCGTCGAGTCTGGGAGAAAGAAAAAACAAGAAAGCTCCAAGAAAAAAAAAAAAAAGCTGACAAAAGAGGAGACATAAAACCGCAAGATAAATGGGAGGCGACAAGAAAGGAATATGAACACAAGGAAAAAACAAATAAGAAGGAGCGAGTCACATAACAGGAGATTAAGGACCACATGCAAACGACCTTGATTACTAGTTGGTCGTCTGGGCCACAAAACGTCTTTACATTTAAGGCATTGCAAGGCGCTGAGGAGGAGGGGGAAGAGTCGGTATGGCGAGGCGAGGCGAAGCGAGGCAGAGCAGGGAGGAGTCATTCAGGGTCGCGGGAATCAGCTAAGAGGGTCTGTTTGATTGGGTAAACAGATTAAGAAAGAGGGACACTTGTTTGCCTATCACCTTCAGGGAGGAAGAGAGGGAGGGAGTGTGAGAAGGAAAGGAGGGAGGAAATCTGAGAAGGTTGAGAGGCTGTGAGAGGCAGTGGGAAGGGGGCAGATTGGGACAGAGGGGAACAGCTAACTGAACGAACTTACAGCATACAACTGTACGCTTCTACCATCTTCCCTTCTTCCCCACCTGTACCTTCACCACTAACCCACTTCCTCTTACTATACCCTTGATTAAAAAAGCAAGTAGTAAGAAGGAATAAGGAGCAAGGATTAGAAAAGGAAATCGGCTAGCTGGAATAAGAAGAAACAAGGGATAGTGGGCATATAGATATAAATTTGGGAATCTGGTCTCCTGGATGGAATAAGAGGATAGGGAATATTGTGGAAGACGGGTGCAGCTAAGCAGGGAGTAGTACAAAGAAACAGAGAACAGGAACTAGAACAGTGAGTCTGCTAGGTTGAATGCAAAGGAAAATGAGGCAAGTGGGCATCCAGACATGAATTAGGGAAGGTGGTCTACTGGATGGGATAAGAAGAGAGGGAATATTGTGGAAGACGGGTGCAGCTAAGCAGGAAGTAGTACAAAGGAACAGGGAGCAGGAACTAGAACAGTGAGTCTGCTAGGTTGAAGGCGAAGAAAAATGGGGCGAGTGGGCGTCTAGACATGAATTAGGGAAGATGGTCTACTGGATAGGATCAGAAGATTTTTTTTTTTTTTTTTACGTCGTTGCCTGTTGTGGGTGGGGCCTGATGGTCGGCCCAGCCGTTCTGGCGCAGGCGAGTGTTTATAGTGGCGCCATCTTGCGTTGGCTCACGCTGCCCCAGAACGTTCTTGATTGAATAGGAGAGGTGAGGGGGTATGTAGCTAAGCCGGCAGAGGCAAGACAGAAGAGCAGCTTAGTGGGGGGCTGGAGCGACAGGCGTGTGAGGCGAGGGGGCCGTCAAGGTAACTCAGGTACTGCCCAGGTGGGAAGCTCCAGGAGGTGCAACTCTGCCCTGTAAAGCAGTTTCAAGGCTGTGAGGTTTAATTGATGGCGCTCACACACACACACAAAAAAAAACTCGACCCAAAGTATCTCTCCCACCGCCCAACCTACCTATTAACACACACACACACACACACACACACACACACACACACACAAGTAGTAAGATCCAGAGCACACTTTCTTTGTACACATGGGCACTGTCTGACACACACACACACACACATACACACACAAATACTTACACGAGGTAAACACTCCAGCGGATGTCTGGTAAATGCATCAAGACTTACGCTTATTTGAACAGAAGTATTTCGATTCGGTTATTTGCCTTAGGAGTGTGTGTGTGTGTGTGTGTGTGTGTGTGTGTGTGTGTGTGTGTGTGTGTCAGTAGCAACGTTTCATCTCGCAGGTAATACAACTCCTTCATCTGTAAAAGTTTGTTCGCTGAAAACTTTATTCCTCTTCTCTTCAGCCGCACCGACACGTGTTTGCCCATCATCTTCAGGGAGGGAGACGAGCAGGAGGGAGAGGGAAAAGGGAAGGAGAGGAGGGAGGAAAGATGAGAAGGATGAGAGGCGATGAGTAGGGGGAGATTGGCTTAAGTAGGCCTGTCGTGACGTGTGTGTGTGTGTGTGTGTGTGTGTGTGTGTGTGTGTGTGTGTGTGTGTGTGTGTGTGTGCCAAAAAAAAAGGGAGTGATTGGGTTAAGTAGGCTTGCGATGACGTGAATGTGTGTGTATGTGTGTGTGTGTGTGTGTGTGTGTTTATAGGCAAACTTTAAAGGACATTCACTGAACAATTGTACTACTTTTTCAACACTTTTTATGGTTTTCCATTTCCAAGTTTAATATAAATAAAGAAAAAAGAGCCGCAAAGTTAATTTCATCCTTCTCCTGGAGTAAATTTTGCCTCAAGAAAGCAAACTCTCCATTACACTTTTATATATATTTTTCCAGAGCTCGTTTCTTACCTACAATTTGTGCTGATATTTCCAAGACCTTCAGAGGTGTAAACATTTTCTTTTTGCTTCCTCCTCTCAGCCCTGACAAGTCGCTGATTCACCAGGAACGCCTTGTATTTCTTAGTATTCCGAGCACGTTCAGCCCCATTGCCAGAAACCGTTTGCAAAGACAGGCTGTTTGCTAGATTCTTTATTCCGGTTGTGATCTTGCCCCAACCTCCACCTAATCCTCCGCCCTTCCTGCATGTACCCCGCGCCCTCTCTCCATCCCCTCCCACTTTGTCCTTCCCCCTGTGGTCTTTCCCCCGAGCTCTTTCGTCCCAGCCTATCCCTTCCCCCTCCCGGACACACTTCACACCTGACATTTGCCTTGCCCTGCGCCGTGCTACATGTCCCTCTAGTGTTCTGGGCTTACGAGAGCGTCGCGGATACTGCAGCAAATATCCGACACCCTTAGCATGCCTTGTCATTTCTTTTTTCCATTCCTCTCACAGCGCTGTTAATTAATTGATGTACAGACGAGCGGACAGACTGACGGGCAGACAGAGACTGACACACCATGCTAGGTTACAAATCTTTTCTTTATTCATAGATAGAGACGGACAGACAGACATACAGACAGATAGATAGACTGGGAGACATGCGTATTGAGTGATGTAGATATCATTGAAGTAAGTAAAGCTTTGGAAGTAAAGGAGGAGAAGGCAGGAAGCGTTGTGTTAACTTTGGCATCCTTTATAAGTTTATATCAATCACATTCGTAGCGCCGACCACAGGAACAAATAGCGTAAGGAGAGACTTCTTTCACGTGTTTGGGAATGTCCTTACGGGACTTTTGAAGGATTATAATCATCATCAGCAGCAGCCGGAACGTTAGGGTCGTAAAATGTGTTCACTCTATACCGCGTTTCTTTCTGTCACTAAGGTGGAGTCTTGCGAGCGAGCGGAGGCTGGGCGTGACAAAAAAGCGGGAGTGGCCGTGGAAGGTGTGTCCCTCACCTGGCCTGCTTCTCCTGTTTAGTGGCCGGCAGGTAAAACTGTTAACCCGTATTGAAGGAGTCTGCAAGAATGTGAATATTTGATTATCTTTTGGTGTCCTTCCCCTTTATAAGTTAATTTTGTTTCTTTTACACAACTCCGATTGGGTTTGATAAGCATTGTCCTCGTCCAACCTATCAATACAGTCGCCCGTATCCTTTGTTTAACTCCTACAGTGAAGTAATATAGTGTTGGTTATCTTAAAAATAAAAAATAAACATATTCGTATTTCTATATTTTTTGAAGCCCAGACAACGATATAGTGCACTCCTGTCCTCACGCAGCCCAAGAATACAATATAAAATTGCACTCCTCAGACAGATCTAATATGCCTGTGACCTCATTCATGCTCATAAAATATCCGTCAACGTTTGCGTTGTGTAACACAGGCAATGATATTATGCTCTCCCGGCCTCTTCCTATCCAGTGAAAGATATGTATGTTGCTAAACTTAATTTATTATCTGTCCTAGGCCTCCTTTAGCCTGAGAAGATATCAGTCTGTATCAGCAACTCCGGCAAGGTTTTATCTCCTGGACTATTGTGAAATGTTTGTTGGCGACGACCCTGAGTGCCCGCCAGCCTCCGTGCCCCCAAGTGGCCCCGGGACAATTTTTTTTTTTTTTTTTTTTTTTTTTTAAGTTTTCAACCAATCGAAGCTGATGCGTCGCTCGCTGCCTCGCCCCTCCGCGAGCAGCTTGCGTGTTATCCAGCATTTTCGTTTATGTAAGAGTTTTTTTTACGCATTGCGTAATATAACAAAAAATATCGCAGTGTGCCTCGGGGCGTGAGTGTTTTCTGGCCATTTTTTGAGACTAACTTCCAACACGCATTGAACTCCCACTATGAAACAACAACAAAAAATAATCAAAGGGAATAATTGTTGGTAGATGGACGAACTCCCGTTTTTGTCAGTATTTGAAGCTTTATACCCTGAATATTATCAACAAGCCCTAGCATCCATAATGAAAATATACAAACTGTAGAACATCCTTGGTGGCGGAGCACTGGTATCTTTAGAAAACTTGGAGTAAAAAATATGCAAATATATCTTCCTCTCAGTTTACAATGGCGACCAATACCTCTGAAGCCTGACTTGAATAATCCAGGTTTTTGTCTTTCGCATCCTGACCTATCACGCCCCGGCACCCCCGAGCATCGCCACGATCAAGGGCACAACCCAGGAACGTGGCCGAAGCTCCGATGGCAGCCACAAGACTGCCGCAGTGGCCTCGCACGTAGCAGAGACGCGCTTGCAAGGTCTAGGATGAACTGCGATGATTCTAGATGAACCTGGACGATGGAGATGAGTCTCGCTTAACGTAAAGGTTGAGTGGCAGCGTCATACCTGCCTCGCGCGCTATAGAGACGCGGCTACAGCGTCCATGGTGAACTACAATGATTTCAGAGTAACCTTTTTGAGCCCTGGAGGGAGTGACCTTTTGTTCCTTCAGTGTGGAAAAGCAAAGGTCGAGTGGCCACGAGTCATGAACGGGATTTAATCCGCTGGAAATCTAATGACATGGTGTGGGACTGGAGGACTACGGTACTGTGTTTTGTTTAAAAAAAAAAGTAATAGCGACGCCTTTATTCAGCCAGTGTGTAAAGGCAAAGGTCAAGAGGCGGTGGGTTGTAAAGGGGAATCCACTCACTGCAAGTGTGACAGGGTTTGGGCGTGTGGTGACCTGACGTCCATCATGTTGTCCTCATTGTTACACTGCAGGATGGGTCACCTCCGCTCCCATCGCTTCGTCCTCGCTCAGAATAGATCAGTGTTGGCGTCGCAGCGACACCGAGTTTCCGATTCAATTTAGGGAGAGGAGACGATGCGTTGCGTACGGCGCTGTGTCGATTTTACATCCAGTGAGCGAAGTAGTGTAGGAGTGCATGGTGGGCTGAAGTGGCATGGTCGAGAGTCTCCCTCCACTCCCCCTCACCGAGTAGGTAAAGGTTGCAAGTGTCCTCGAACACTGAGGGTGATGAGGCGTTTCTTTTCTCCTTTTGTCTGGCATCGGCGCTGTAAAAAGATTTCGATGGCCACTCCACCGCGTGTTAAGAGGGAAATTGTATGTGTGTGTGTGTGTGTGTGTGTGTGTGTGTGTGTAATTCACCACGGCCTGATCACTAGTTGGACTCGCTTTCGCCAGCAGGTACCCTCCCGACGTGAGCAAGTGCTCATTATCGTTGCTCTCTGGATACTGCCAGGACCTCACACACCACACCATCCCCCTTGCTCAAGAGGGGACAGTAACCACTCCTAGTCAACGGAAAGAATCCGGCCTGAGCGGGGCTCGAACCGCCGCCTGTTTGCCTGTTTGCAGCGCAGCGCTCTACCGATTGAGCTACCGGAGCGGAGCGGTGTGTGTGTGTGTGTGTGTGTGTGTGTGTGTGTGTGTGTGTAATATACATACTTTTGCGTGCGCTTTACCGCTGTCTCCGTACTCTACGTTACTGACCTGACTTGTAGACCGAGACCTCAGCTTATCTTATTTTTTCAAATCCGGTGACGTGGGTGCTCCTAACCTGCCCATATAAAAGAGCTTATCTTTTTTTCTGCTATGACGTGAGTAGTCCTGGCCTGTCTATACAAAAGAACTAGTAATCAACGAACATCCACATCAGTCTACTTCTCACATTAAAGCTGATAACGTCAGTGTAACCGACTTATCCACTATATTGCTGTAGGAAGACTTTTCTAGACGTGTTATTTTGACAGAAGAAAAAGTTACATTTTTACGTGAAAGCAATCTTCTGGACGCACCACAAGACGTCGTCATCGATGTGGCAATGTCGTGTGAAAAAAAAAACGAAAGCGTGATGGTTGAGGAATACAGGCTTCTTGAGGACCGCCAAACTTCAAGTTCTGAAAGAAGTCCATTTTTCCGTTATATGGAAATGAACTACAAATTGCACTGCCATCTGAGTTACTGCGAAGTTTTTGAAGTGATATTTTATTCTGTAATGGAAATACCCACACATACAGCAGTTACTAACGGGAAATTCTTGTAGTAAGTTAATTGATTGTTAGAAGAAAAGCCGAGAGGTGTGTGTCCAGCCGTCGTTTCCCATCGCCAACGAGGTAAGATGGTTGGAACAAACGATGAAGCAGTTCAGAATGACGAGGCAAGAGTGGCTGGTCGACGGCTCCTGTCACATCATGCTCTTTGTGTCTCACCCCAAGATGGCGATGAAGCATGGTGTTTAGGGTACCTTAAGCGACGGAGATGAACACCGCCTCCGCCCGCTGTTATAGCGTGTGCAGGCCAATAACGCGAATGAATGATATACGAAACGTGTATCATTAAAGAATTTAAATGTAATTTGTCTGTATATTTCATGCAGTATCGAAGAAATGCATCGTAATGATGACCATTTGTGTACAGTACTGTTGAACATATTTTGAAGATGATAAGGTGTATGTCATTAGTATTAAATTGTTATGTAAACTGTATATTAGTTATGCTGCATCAATCAATCCTATCAAAATGATGACCATTAAGTGCACTATTTTACATTATTTTAGATGATTTAGCGTATGTCATTAAGGTGAGTTTGGACAGGGGAAGCCTTCAACCTGTGAGTTGGTTAGACTGACAGACATAGATACAAAAAAACTGAGAACGTACATACAGACAGGAAAGAAACCAAAAATGAGACAGAAAACACACAAACAGAACAAACAGAAAGACAGAAACATTCAGACAGAAAGGCACACAAACAATGGCACAGACCAACAAACCAGCAGACACACCCCAGGGACCAGGGACCGAGAGAAAGCACATCCTTCTGCCAAAGTAAAGAAGATGAACCTCGCACCTGTGGAGATCTCGCTGATGTCTTTTTATTATTATCACCTTCGCTTAAATTCCGCCACTGGCCTCCTCCTCCTCCTCCTCCTCTTACTCCTCCATCACTCCGACATTTTGGCCTCTTCGCTCTTTTCTCTCCCGTTCTCGTTATTTTCGTCTTCCTCATCATCTCTCCTTCGCTCTAAACGGTCTTATGGTCTTAGCTCTTGCCCGCCTCTCAGCGCTCTTTAGACTTTTACATACTCCTCATTGAAGTTATCCTCCGACGTTCTTTTTTTTTCTATCCTTCGATCCCTAGCCTTCCTGATTGTTTCTCTAGTCCATTCTAAAGTTTTTCCTATGTCTTATCTTCCTCCTCTTCCTTTTCCTTCTCCTCCTCCTCCTCCTTCTCTTCATTTTCCTTCCCCTCCGCCGCCTCTATTTCCTTCTGCTCTTTGTACTCTTCCTCTAATTCTGTATACTGTTTCTTCTTTTTTCTCCTATTCCTCTTCTTCCTCTTCCTCCTGCCTGCTCCTGCTCTTCTTCACCCACCTTCATGTCCTAATCCTCCTCCTCCTCCTCCTCCTCCTCCTCCTCCTCCTCTTTGATCCAGTTATCCTCCTCATCTTTCCTGCCTTTCATTCTTACATTCCTTACTTTTTTTCTTTTCGTGTTTTTACGTCGTTTATCTTTGCAAATGTAATTTCATCATCTTATTTTGCGATCTTTACATTTTGCGTTAGGATTGGTATATTTAATTTATCGAAACTAAATATACTAATGACTTTCTTTACAAATCAATGTTCCTGTTTTTATTTATATTGTGTTACCGTACGTGTTGGTGCTATATAGTGTCAGTGGTGCTGTTATTGTTAGTGCTGTTGTTAGTGTTATTTGTGTTAGTGTAGCATTCAGAGTGTTACTGTTGAAGTTGTGGATGTTACAGCTGTTGTTATTATTGATGGAAGCTGTGATAGTGTCGTTATAGTATTTGTTGCTGTTGTTTTTGTTATGCATTTTGTGGTATTGTCGTTTTTAATGTTGTTTTTGCTGTTGTGGTGGTGGTGGTGTCGTAGTTGTCGTCGTGGCTGTTGTTTTGTTGTTTATTATTGTTGTGGATGTTATTTTTGTTTGTCGCTTTTAATGTTGTTTTTGTGTTGTGTTGTCGATAGCGGGGTGGAGCACGGTGTCGCTGTTGGTAGGGCTTACAAAGTTATTTACGCTTCTCGTCCCGGTGAGTAAGTCAATTATTTCCGTGTCAGTCGCCGCTTTACCTCCCGTCAATGCTCTACAGCTTTTATTTTTATTTATTTAGGTTTATATTTCCCTTCCTGCTCGCCCGTCTATTGTTTTTTTCATGCACTGTCAAATTTATCTTTTCTTCTACGTGATATTTTCGTTTTATAATGTTTTGTCTATTTTCAGCGAGCAGCGAGATCCAACATTTTTTTTGTCTTTTTTTTACGTCCAAAATCCAAACAAGTATTAACTGCATGAGGTCTTTCATCCGTAGCGACAGACAAATTGATTTAAAGTTACGGCCCCGTGTGTGTATATGTGTGTGTGTGTGTGTGTGTGTGTGCGCGCGTAGGGGAGCACACACACACACACACACACACACACACACACACACACACACACACACACACACACACACACACACACACACACACACACACACACGTACTCACTCACTCACTCACTCACTCACAGTCACTCACACCAGGGGAGGTAACTAATTTAAATATCTTTTGTTTTGTTTTGCGTTGTTTGTTAAAAAAAATAACATTTTTGTGAAACTGGCGAGAGAGAGAGAGAGAGAGAGAGAGAGAGAGAGAGAGAGAGAGAGAGAGAGAGAGAGAGAGAGAGAGAGAGAGAGAGAATATACGACATATCTTTCAATATTGTTTTTCATTTTTAATTATTTCTTAATTGCTTTGCTAATTCGTTAACACAGTACAATGAAGTTTATCTGAATTCCATCGCTAAGAACTCGCACAAAATGGTTAAGTAGAAATGTATATAAAAACAAAATTGAATCTTCCCTATTGTCAATATCTATTATCTTTTTATTTATTTCGTTACATCTCATTATTATTATTATTATTATTATTATTATTATTATTATTATTATTATTATTATTATTATTATTATTATTATTATTATTATTATTATTATTATTATTATTATTATTATTATTATTATTATTATTATTATTATTACTATTATTACTATTATTATTATTATTATTATTATTATTATTATTATTATTATTATTATTATTATTATTATTATTGTTTTTATCATCGTCCTTTTCATTGCTGTCATAATTAGCATCTTCATCTTCATCATTAGGTGTGACATGTATTTTCCCCTTTGTCTTACCTGGGCAGGTGTGGGGCTCGCAATGAAGGGAGTGGCAGGGACCGAGGCCGCGGACTTGGGCCACAAAAAAAGAGGAATGTAGGAAAGAGAGAGAGAGAGAAAAAAAAAAACGCTTCACCTTACCTTACATTCACGCAAGTCCAGGCATCTCGGCGCTGGTGTCTTTGTTAGCCTTGAGATATGGTTTGCCTTCACCAGCCCACAGCTTCAAGTTATACCACCCTTACCCCCATGTCCACCTCCTTCCTCCCACCTCCTTCCCTTTTTGATCTACCTTCTCACATTCCTCGACTACTTATCTCCCTTATACTGCCCTCCAGCCATACCACAATACCCCCTACCCCCTTCTTCCTCCCATAACTATCTTCTCTCTTTCTTCCTTCCCTCTCTCTTCATTTTCCTTCATTTCTTCATCCTACATCATTCTCCTTAATTTTTTTTCTTTTCCCTCCTCCGTCATTTTCCTTCCCTCTCCTTTTTTTCCCTTCATTCCTTTCTTCTTTTTCTTCAGTTTATTCTCTCTTCCTTTCTTTAGATTTACTCTCTTCTTCATTTTTTCTGACCTCTTCCTTCCTTTTTTTCTTCTCTCAGCATTACCAACCTTTTCCCTAACCAGCCCTCTCATTTTTCTCTCCCCTACCGTTTATATCCCTCTCTTGCCACTCAGTCCTTTCCTCCTTCCCTCCCTCTTTACCTCTTCCATTCGTTACCTGTTTAATCCCTTTCCTTCCCTGCTTGCCTCCTTATTTTTCCTTCCCAAACTTTCCTCTCTTTTCTCTTCCTTTGTCCTCTAATAATTTTTCTTCTGCCGCCCACACCCAACTTTTTATTCCATTAACTTCATACTTCACCCCTTTCCCTCCTATTTCCATTCCTTCCTCTCTTTTTCCCTTTGCCCTTTTCTTTATCCGCCTTGGCATTATCAGCCTGCCTGGCATTATCTTCCTGCTCTCTCTCTCTCTCTCTCTCTCTCTCTCTCTCTCTCTCTCTCTCTCTCTCTCTCTCTCTCTCTCTCTCTCTCTCTCTCTCTCTCTCTCTCTCTCTCTCTCTCTCTCTCTCTCTCTCTTTCTCATCAATCAATATATCTGTCTATGTATCTATCTCTCCATCTATCTATATATATTTCTCTTACATTATTACCAACCACGCCCTTCCCTCCTTCCTCATATCGTCCTCCTTTCTCCTTTTCTCCTTAACTTCTTCCATCTTTTTCCTTTTCGCCCGCATTGTATCCGTCTGCCTTGCTCTAGTTCCCCTTTGTACCCCTATCCAGATGGTATGCTCATAACCTTTGACGCATGGGCCACCGAATGCCTCTCCTTGCAATTAGGCTGCGTGGGGTGTGCGGGAAAGGGGAGAAGGTGTGTGAGGCTCGTCAGGTGTTGCGCGGTGTACTTACCTGAGCTCAGCTGTCTTCAGGTGTGATGGATAGGTGAGAGGAGAACCAGACGTGAAGGTTTTTGAGGCGAGGTTACGTGTGTGTGGGTGTGTGTGTGTGTGTGTGTGTAGACAAAGGAACAGGTGTGAGTGAATGTATACCCACGCAGGTACTAATTAAAGCTGTCTGAGCTACCTAGAGAGAGAGAGAGAGAGAGAGAGAGAGAGAGAGAGAGAGAGAGAGAGAGAGAGAGAGAGAGAGAAAACCATTACCCCATTGCCGGTATTCTCGGAAAGTAACAAAATGAGAAAAGAGAAGGGAAGGGAAATGGGAGGGAGTGAAGGAGCTGCAGACCCCATTCCCGGCACGCGAGGGGGAGCGGCGGCGCCTTGACGGGCTGGAAAGGCGACGAAAGGAAGAGAAATGAAGTACTAAATCGCTGCACCGTAATAATACCCTAAAACAAAGGCCCATATTTCCCCGCTCAGGCTCGTTACGGCGTGCGAGAAAAAAAAAAAGTGCGAGCTGGAAAGCCCTAATTTACGCCCGGAAGGAAGAAAGGAAGGAGAGAGGAAAGAAGGGACGAAAATGATGGTGGATATGTACGGAGAGGTAAATAATTATCCTATGGTATTTAATTCTTAGGTTGTTTTTAAAAAGTAGTGTTTTCAGAGACGTTAAAATGATAAATCCTATGCAGTGATGTAAAATGTGTACGAGAACTGGTTATGACTTATGAGTGTTATGTTTTGTATGCCTTTGGGACTGTCCTCTTACAAAACACAGGAAATAATTAAATAGGGTAGTAGATGCGGGCAGCTGGATAGAGTGCAAAATCGATAATTGACATATATGGATGAAGATCTTGGCATTGGAAGAAGAAGAGGAAGAATAAAAAGAAGAACGAACGAACGAAAGGAAGAAAGAGAAAGATTAGAAGAAAGAAACGAAAAAGTGAGAGAGAATATAGTAATCGATAATGTTGCCTGATAGAAAATGACAACAGTGAAGGTAAGGATAGTGATTGATGGTGACGCTGTATGCTGAGGGAACGTATCCATGCTCCATCATTATTCCTCAACATATACTTTAATATATTCGTAACGCGCTCGGTTTTGTCCCCCTGGTTCTCCCTTTGCCAATTTGTGCCTCGGGATTCAAGGAGGATTTAACTCTCTTTCCCCTCATTTCGAACCCCTCCGTAGCACATTATTCCCTACATTTCCTCCCTCTCTTGTCTTTCTATCATACTCGCATCTCCCATTTTTCCTCCGTCCTTCCAGCTCTCCATCCTCATTACTCTTTATGCTGTCCGTGTACTGTCCCCATCGCTACCACCATCACCATTACCATACGTACCCGAGCTCTTTCGCTATTGCATAACTTCTCTTCACTATATCTGCCATCATACCCTTCAGCAACTTGTCTTTTTCTTCCTCTGGTATCTCTTTCTGCTCCTTTTCTTTCGGATAATTTTGTTTCTCTTTGTCGCCCTCTCTTCCATGCCATCATCATTCTTATCCTAATCCCTAATATTCCTATTCCCCTTCTTACTGTTCTTCCTCTTTTTCCTCCTCCCCTCCTCATTATCTTACCATATATCCATCATTCACAACACCTCCACTCCTCTACGTCTTCACCTTCACACTTACGTCATTATACACTCATCAAAAATGTACCCAGCAGCCAACCACCCAACACACTAGAGCGCAAGAGACTGAGGGAAAAGTTATAAAGAACGAAGGCTTTAGAGTTACAGTATAGTGTAAAGTAGATGTCTCATATACCCATTGCCACCCCACTGATACCTTACAAATATGTTCACCAATACTTACATCGTTTTTTCTTTGTTCAGTTATCGATATCCTGAGTCCATCACAATCACTACCATCACTAGCAGATACCATTGCACTCACCCACCACAATACTCCTCATACTCACCACGCATCCTTCCCCCCTCCAAAACCCTCCCCCTTCACAAACAATCACCACTACAGTTTTTCCCAATTTTCAGTCATCACCCTCCTGAGCCATTGCCACTAGTCACTATAACACTCACCCACCCCAATGCCTCCTCGTTTCCACCACTTCACTTCCCCCCTCCAATATTCTCCCTCTTCACAAGCGTCACCATTACGTCGTTTTTCCTATAGTTTTCAGTCATCACTTTCTGGACCATTATTACCACGACCATCACCAAACGACTTACCCACCACAATACCTCCTCGTCCACCCCTCAAAACCCCCTCCAATACCGTACCCCTTCACAAACGAGACAATACGCCACGTTTCGGCCCGTCGCCCCCCCACATATACATGATAGATGGGGGAGTTGTGCCCCTGTCCCTCCCCTTTATATGATGGATAATGGGATATAGTGGAGGGCGTCTATGGGGAGAGGAAGATAAGGGGAGGGAATGGATGGGAAGGAGAGGGAATGGGAGGGAAGGGTAGGGTAGGATAGGGAATAACACGTGTGCTCAGTAGGGGGAAGGGGGAAAGAAAGAGGATAGGAAGCTTATACTTGTTTATGTGTATAGCTTGTCTGCACACATAAACCTTAACTTTTTTTTTTATGGTCGCGTTTTTCGGGTAGTCACACAATCGTATTTATTTTATATTCATCCTTTTTTTTTCTTCAACATTGTCTACCATATACCTCTCTTTTTCTGTCTATTACTCTATCCTACGTTTTATTTGCTGATCTTTTTTTTCTTTCCTTTCCATTGCCTTTTCCTTTTTTTGTTTTTTTTATGGTTATCTTTTTCGTCGTGCATCTTCTCATTTACTGTTCATATAAATATTTTCAACAACATCTACTCAGGTAATTGGCAAAGTACTACCTGTGCATCAGTCGGACAGGAGAGACGCAGCATCACTTCCTTTCCTTCTCCTTGTTGATTGCTTCTGTTCCTCTTTTTCTTACTACAATAATTAATCTCAAAGGCATTATTCTCACTCGCAAACGTTCATGTAATCAGCGAAGTATACCTGTAAATCAACGTGACAGGTAAGACGCAGCATCACTCACCTCTCACCTACTTTACTCACTTCTGATTTAGTCTGTCATACTTTACTTGCTTTCTTGTTCATCTTCATCCCCCGCCCAGTGATGGATTATATTAAGGCAGCGTGGATCACCTCTGGATATTATTTCGTAGGTTTTTACCGTGCGTTCGGCGAAAGGCGCGCGACACATACATAATATTTAAGCCTCTAAAAGCATCGCGCCCTCATAGATTTTCCCACGGAGCCAGAAACCAACCCGTTTTTAAGAGAGGTTATCCTTTAATATATATATATATATATATATATATATATATATATATATATATATATATATATATATATATATACCCCGCTGCTAAGTTATCGGGGAAACTCAACCAGTTTTTAGCGCCGTGACTCCTCCTCCTCCAACTCCTCCTCCTCCTCCTCCTCCTCCTTCTCCTCCTCCTCCTCCTGGTCCTCCTCGTCCTCGTCCTCCTCGACCTCCTTCTCCTCCTCTTCTTTCTCGTCTTCAGTTTTTTTTCTTTCTTTTGTTGTCTTTCATTTTTCTTTTCTTCCCGGTTCTCTTCCATTTGGTTCTTTTCTTCACCCCACTTTTCTCCTGCTCCTGCTTCATATCCTCCTCCTCCTCCTCCTCCTCCTCCTCCTCCTCCACTTCCATTTTCCTCCTCAGTATCCTCCTACTTATATAGATAAACTTATATAAAAGATTACTTCTTGCCAGCATAGAAGAAATATGATCTGGTTTCGGTGCTCCATTTTAGTGTTTAATGATGTGTCAATCTCTTTGTATGAATGAATGAATGTATGTATGTATGTGTGAATCTATATCTATGTATGTATGTATGTATGTATGTATGTATGTGGGTGTGAATGCCTGTATGTCGTCTTTCAGCTAAGTATTAACTAAGAAAGCTGATAAATAAACCACAAATTTTCTACACAACCTGTTACTCTTTTGAAACATTTGGTGAATGAGCCCTAATGGACTTCCGACCCCTCTTTAACGGAATTTGTTCGTCCTTCAATTGTTTTGTTCTTAATAAAGCATGTGTTAACCCTTTCCCTCAGGTCAGATGTATAACTGAGCTTCGTATGTGTGTGTGTGTGTGTGTGTGTGTGTGTGTGTTAGAGAGAGAGAGAGAGAGAGAGAGAGAGAGAGAGAGAGAGAGAGAGAGAGAGAGAGAGAGAGAGAGAGAGAGAGAGAGAGAGAGAGAGATCAGCTCCGTTTGGGATTTTGTATTAACACGAAGCAAGAATGTGAAATTTTCATTGAAATTTCTTTTGAGGTTATTTTGCTACTTTCATATGGAGTTTCCTTATAAGGGTGAGGCGGCACATGATGCGAGAGAAGATGGGGAGTGGGTAAGGAGGTGGGGATGTGAAGGATGAGCAACTGAGCATCTTGTTGTGATTACCAAAGTGCGGAAGGGTACTTCTTCCTCCTTTCTTGTGGGTCAACCTCATGTACATTGTGTGTTGCTTCAAAGAGACTGAGGGAGTGGAGAAAACATATAGTAAAAAACAGCAAAAGACCTTCATTGCTTTATATAACAAGTATTTTGTCTGTACATCGTGATGAATGTTTGATGGTCAAGTCATAAAAAATGCAGAGTTGTCAGAGGAAGAAGCATTAAGACTAGAGTCCTGGTGCAGCGTCAGTGGTTGTCTTAGGGCAGCTGGATGTTTTGTCCGTTGGAGAAGACAATGCCGGAGGGCCCGCTGACGACGGGAGTGGCGCCGGCGGCGAACTGGACGGGGGTACCGTCAGGAAGGATCATGCCAGAGGGGCCCACCAGGGAACGCTTGGCGCGCTTCTGGATGAGGGTGCCGTCACTGAGGACAAGGCCAGAGGGTCCGTCCAGGGTGATGGTGGTGAAGGGTGTCTTGAACTGGACGGGGGTGCCATCATCAAGGATCATGCCAGAGGGGCCCACCAGGGAACGCTTGGCGCGCTTCTGGACGAGGGTGCCGTCACTGAGGATAAGGCCTGAGGGTCCATCCAGGGCGATGGTGGCGAAGGGTTCCTTGAACTGGACCTGGGTGCCATCCTCAAGGATCATGCCAGAGGGGCCCACCAGGGAACGCTTGACCCTGTGGAGGTCGTCGGTCAGCTGCACGTTCTTGCCGGACTTAGTCACGATGCCAGAGGGTCCAAGGGCCACGATGTCGTGGGCAAAGTCGTGGCTGAACAGTTCGTAGGTGCCGTCGGCCCTCAGGATGCCAGAGTAGCCAATGTTACCCTTGGGGAGGACGTAGCCAGCGCTACGCTTGGCGCGGAGCTGGATGTTCTTGCCATCCTTGGTCACGATGCCGGCCGGTCCGACCAGCACGACGTTATCGGCGAATGCCTGGCTGAACTGGACGTTCTGCCCGTCGGGGTTCACGATGCCGGCGGGGCCGACAACGGCACGGTAGGCCACGTACGTGGGCACGGGCACAGGAGCCGATGGGGTGGCGGCATTGAGGGCAGCCTGGCCATGGGTCAGCTGGAGGTTGTTGCCATCCTTGGTCACGATGCCTGAAGGTCCGGTGAGCACGATGTTGTTGGCGAAATCATGTGAAAACTGGACGTTGTTTCCATCGGGACTAACGATCCCAGAAGGCCCAACCTGAGCACTCACGCTCACGGCGAGAACACAGATAGCTGCCTACACAGAGAAGGAACAAAGGGACACTTAGTGATGCTACAGCAACTACTTACCCTACTTATCTCTACAATATCAATCCTTGTCTGAAGAAAAACAGGCTTACAGAATTTGAGACTTCTAAATGCTACAATGCTGAAACAAAAGAAAACCAGGGAATGGATGAAGCATATCCTCATTATAACACATCCTGATGGCGGTCACTAGTAACACGGATTTAAAGATTTATAGGATATTTAGTGAAAACAGAAGACTTAGTTAAATGGACTCGCATTAGGAAGCCTGTGTTTGAGTGCGAACTGAATTCTCGTTAAAACAAGAAAAAACTGACTCACCAGAAAATTCATGATTTCTGCTTGTGGTCCCAGAACTCCTGCTGAGGCTTCTGCGACCGGGATCGTTGTGCCGAAGTGGAGCGCCGAGGCCCTATATATACCAGCCAGGCCCAGTGATCACGTGAACCTCTGCTGTTTGATTGGATGTATTCCTCTTCTTCCTATTGGACAAGACCACTCCATGATGACAGCCTCAACAGCACAAGGTCGCCTTCCTCATTCAAGGTCTTTCGAGCCCCTCGCACGCCTTCCTCATGGTGCTGCCAGTCCTCAGCCGCGGCTCACAAGGTCTTTCCCTTTTGAATTTCCCCTTGCCCTTGCTGCTACAAGTGACAAAGGAACGGTAAAAAAGAAATAACGCCCCGTGATACATAACGCCGCAGGTGCGAGGCAGCACTGTTATCGGGGTGAGTGGTGTAACTAAAAACAGAAGGAAGGGAGGGGAGGGGGCGCCACGCCTCCCACTGGCAGGCTCCTCCCACCCATTCCATCGTCTCAGGACCCAGCTGGCCTATCATACCCGCCAAAGCTTCCTTAAAGCACGCACGCTCTCGCTGTCCTACATTCCGCGCCTCAGCAAGTGAATCTAACCCAAGCAGTTGTCTCGGCGGCGTGGGTTGACTTGATAAGACGAGCAGCAGGCTTAGAGGAGAGACCTTTCCCTTTAATTAAAGTCACACTGTGAGCGGCATAGGACGACTTTATCTCGGCAAGACCTAACACACAGCAGCAAACACCTAAGCAACATTCTCAAGAGCATCTCTCAGTCAGGAGCAGGAAATCTCAGGTTCAAAGTCAGCAGGAGCAAACGGCATGAAGCAGCTCTACGGCCAACACCCAATCTCCAGTCATCCCACGTTGCATGCAATCGCTCTGTGTCTCTTAGTGAAGGTTAAGTAATTAGGCATCCATTTATTAGTGAAGTTTGTAGAGTTCTGTTGCTTCGTCCTGAAAGTTGTCGGGGCGAGGCAGAGTCGAGATGAGCAGATGAGAGCAGCTTTTTTTTATAGTCTCATCAACCAAGGTCAATGCCGGCGCTGTCATTGATTAGCCTGAGCTGAATAATGAAGTGAAACCAACTGGAGCGGAACGAATGAATCTCTGCTTCTCTTCTTTACCGTGCCGGGAAACCAAGTAATGAAAACCAGCTACATTGATATTAAATTCTTTTCATGCTTTTATTCCAGAGGGATGCGGTAAGTAACTCCAAGCGTACGGAGATGAAGAGCCTGGAACCAAGACGAAACGAAGGAAGGAGAGAAGATAGAGAAAACGAGGAGAGGAACAGCGTGTGGGAGAAATGAAAGAGGAGGGTATGGGGCGCGTAAGGAAGGAGGGCAGTGGGTGTGGTGTGGGCAGGTGAGCGGCCCCGCAAAAACACACCTGGTTCACACTCGTCAAGGTCATCCGGTGCCCCTCCCTCGCCTTCTTCTTCATCCCCTCCTTCACCCTCCTCCTTCATTATTCACCCCTTCCTTCCCCATTCCTTTCCTTTTATTTTACTATCCGGCTCCTTCACTCATAATTCCCCCCTTTCCCGTTCCTTCAATGTCTAACCCATACTTTTTTTCTCACCCTCCTTCATTATTCCCTCTTTCATTCCCCATTTTTTTCCTTTATTCATTATCATTTCTTGCCCCTTCACCTTCCTCTTATTATCACCTCCTCCTTTTCCTCCTCCCTTTACTAACCTCTCCATCATTCCTTATCTCACACCTTTCCCATACTTTATCCTAACATTGTCTCCCTCTCCTTCCTTTCAGCGACCATCCGCCTCTTCATACCCTCCTTCATTCCTACCACTCCTTCTACCTCTACCATTCCTAACCTTCTTCTCATTCTTCCATTTCCCCGATCACTTTCACCCTTCCCCATTCCACTCTTATCTGGATTAATGACTTTTTACGTTCATTCTTTCTTCATTCTCGTTTCCAGTTTCTTTCCTTCGTCCTTCACTTTACCCCTCCCTCTCCCTCTTCTCCATGCACCCACTTCTTCTATCTCACCTCATTCTCCTTCCCTCCTTCTCCTGCTCCTCCTCCTTCTCCCTCTTCAGCCCACTCCCCATCCTCCTTCCTTGCCTCGTTGCTAATGGACTCGCTTCCTCAAGAAATTGGAGGACTGTATACGTTTATGCTGATTAGGCAAACATTTATTAATAATGCATTTATTTGATGTAACCTTAAGTTCATCGCTCGCCGGGAGGAAATAACGAGAAGCCTAATATATTAAAAAGAACCTGTGATTAATAAAAGTAATTGAGTTTGGGTATTTGGATTAAAGAACGGTGAGTATACACTAAGCTTACCCGATTTGATTGAATTTAGTAGACTGCTGAAAGAACACAGATTAACGAAGTATTTACATCATTAAACACGGACCTTAACCTAAGCCGTCGACGAATATATGAAGGTTAATTGTATCCATTTAGACAAGAGGGAAGGAGGAGGAGGAAGAAGAGGTGGAGAATATGGAGGAGGAAATAGAGGAGGAGGAAGAGGTAAAGGACGTGTAGGGATGAGCGTAGAACTTGGAGAAAAAATACAGAATGATAACATTTCTTATTGGCTGGGCAGAAAGATGGGTTCAGACGGAGATCATTCCCTCTTTGAGCTATATAAGAACTTCACAGAAAAAAAAAGATATGTGTCCTGAGGCTTATGTTAGGTAAGCCCGCAGGGAGACACGTGGACTCTAGCTGCAGAAAAGAGGAGCTAAGCCCAGAGCGAGGAAAAGTGTTCAAGGAAGGGAAGGGATTGAAGGAAAATGAAAAAGGTGTCAGGGGATGGAGAGGAAAGGATAGAAAAATATATGAAAGAATGGATCGAAGAAGAAAACCAGGAAAGGATAGAGATGGGAGTATAAGAGAAGGGAAAGCATGGAAATGAAACGAAGGAAATGAAGAAGAATGTAAGAGAAGGAAAAGGAAATAGAACGTAAGAAAAAGGAAGAATATATAGTAAAGGAAACCAGGGAAAGAAATGGAAAGAGAGGCAAGGCAAGGCTCGGCAAGGAGCAGGGAGGTATGATAAGGAAAGGGAAAGGAAGGGAAGAGAAATAAAAGAAAGGAAAAGAATAGAAAATTAAGAGAAAAATAGGGAAGAGACGGAAAATAAACGGGAAAATAAGGGATGGGAAAGGAAGGGGAGGGAGGGGAAAGAAACGGAATGAAAAGAAAGGGAATTCAAAAGGAAGCAAGGTAAGAGAATAAAAGAGAACGGAAATCAACGAAAAAGTGGTGAAGAAAGAGAATGTAAGGCTCGGAAAAAGAAAAAAAAGAATAAGGACGGGATAGATACTAGAAGGTAAGAGGAGGGGGGCCTTGCTGCAGTGACTTAAAAAGAAGCAGCTACCTGAAGGGATATCGGGTCTGGCTTTACCTCGAGGCGGCAACGTGAGAGTGTTTGATTTGCTGTTCGTTTCCCAAGACCGTAATTAAGTAGCAGCAACACCAGTAATAGTAGTAGTAGTAGTAGTAGTAGTAGTAGTAGTAGTAGTAATGATAGAGGAAGGATGAGAGCCAGTAATAACACCCTCTTCCGCATGATAAAACAAAAAGAATCAGAAAATGAGACTTGGTGTAAGACATTTCTGTTTATTGTCTATTTCTCTGGTCTTGTTTCTTTTTATAATTGTTGAAGTCTTGATCATTTGTTTTGGCAATCGCTTACTACGATTAATTATGTACGAGAGATAGTTAAGTTTGTCCTCTAACGTGCTCTTCTTTAGGCAGCCAGGCCCCCTCCCCCTCATTCCTACACCCTCTACCCCCTTCCCCAATTTTCCCCCGCTTTACCCTTCCCCCCATCCCTCCACTCTTACCACCTCCTCCCATTCCTCCCTCCGAACCCCCTTCCTCTATTCCTACCCTCTCTACCCCTTCCCCCATTCCTCCCCTCTCAACCCCCTCCTCCCATTTCTCCCCTCTACCCCTTCCCCGCACTACCCCCTTCCCCCTATCCTCTCCCCCTTCCAACCAGCGTCCCCATCAGCAATGCCACACACATGACGTAACTTCTGACTTTAATGGAACGAAATGTTAAACCAATACCAAACACCAAGAAATAGTTGCGTTGTGATGAGACGGAACGGAATTACGGGTTATTGCATGTTTCTTTGTGTGTGGAGGTGGAAGGAGGCGGAGGGGAAGGAGGGGGGATGTTTTTTCTTTCACTTTTATTGGTATTTCTTGTTGAATTGATTATAGTGGGTTTGAATATTGGCTTGTGAAATCCTCCTCCTCCTCCTCGCCCTCCTTCTAGTCCTTCTTTTCCTCCTCCTCCTTCTCCAAGTCTTTCTATTCTTCCGTCTCCTTCGCGTCCTTCTGTTCCTCCTCTTCCTCCTCCTCCTCCTCCTCCTCCTCCTCCTCCTCCTCCTCCTCCTCCTCCTTCTTCTCCTCCAAGTCTTTATATTCTTCCTCCTCCTTCTCCTCCTTTTCCTTCTCCTCGTCCTTCTGTTCTTTTACCTTCTCTTTCTGCTTCTCCTCCTCCTCCTCCTCCTCCATGTCTTTTTATTCTTCCTCCTCCTCCTCGTGCTTCTGTTCCTCTTCTTCCTTCTCTTTCTCCTCCTCCTTCATGTCTTTCTATTCTTCCTCCTCCTTTCGCTTCTCCCCGTTCTTCTCTTTCTCCTACTCCTTCTTCAAGACTTTCTATTCTTCCTCCTCCTTCTCCTCTTCCTTCTCCTCTTTCTTTTGTTCCTCCTCCTCCTCCTCCTCCTCCTCCTCCTCTTTCTTTTGTTCCTCCTTCTCCTCCTCCTCCTTCCCCCTCTCCTTCCTCTTTCTCCTTCTTATGTTCCAACAAAAAAGGCGATAATAATAATATGGAGGATTAGTTCCGCAGTGTATCCTTGGTGGTCTTAAGGATACCCTGCAGCCTTCACTTACATCCTTTAAACAATGATCTATCCTTGCATGCACTGCCCTTCTGTTTCACCTCCTATATTTTTTTTTCCCCTTTACGATTCTCTCCCCCTCTCATTTCTCTTGTCCAAATGTCAGTACACCACACACACACACACACACACACGCACACACACACACACACACACACACACACACACACACACACACACACACACACACACACACACACACACACACACACACACACACACACACACACACACACACACACACACACACACACACCTGTTTAGGCACACCTGAGGGTCCACACCTGGCCTTGATATACACTAGTCGTAGAACCGTCACAGGCCACTCCCTTCCCAGAGGTGTGAATGAAGGAGGAGGAGGAGGAGGAGGAAAAGAAGAAGCAGGAGGAGGAGTTAAACAATGAGACAGATGAAGATGAAGAAAAGGAAAGTAGGAGAAGGAAGAGAAAACAGGAGGAGAGAAACGAGGAGGAGGAGAAAGACGAAAGAATGAGGTAACGAAGGAGTAATAAACATAGGGTATGGAGTGGGAGGAGAGAGGTACTGTAGAAGAAAGAGGCAGAGTTAAAATTTGAGAAAAGCAAGGAGGGGAAGGAAGACGAGAACTTGAATGGGGAAATGGAGGGTGAGGACAAAATGGAACTGAAGATGGAGGACTTGGAGAATGAGGAAGGTGATGATGACAAGGAGAAGGTATAAAGGACAGTATAAAAAAAAGTAACCCATGAAAAAGTGGATATAAAAAAGATGAAAAAAAATGGGCTGTAGAAGAAAGGAACGTATATAGAAAAAGATGAAAGGCAGAGGAAAGGTATTATATAGGAATGAGGAAAAGGAACTTCGTGAAAGCCTCAGACACAGAAACGAGTAGACAATCATAGTATAAATAAAAGTAAACCACAGAGCATACAAACAAAATTGGATCCATAAATCTTAGTCTGAAGAGAGAAATTGAGGCTTGAAATTGCGTGATATATCGCTGCTTATTGTGACGAACGAGAAGGACACAAGGTGAGATGCATGAAAAATGTTGTTATATGAATAGACAGGTGGACAGGTAAATACATAGTTGGCTAGATATACTACTACTACTACTACTACTATTACTACAACCACCATCACTGCCACTACTGCTACTACTACTACTAGAAACACCACTGCCACTACTACTACTACTACTACTACTACTACTACTACTACTAATAATAATAATAATAATAATAATAATAATAATAATAATAATAATAATAATAATAATAATAATAATAATAATAATAATAATAATAATAATAATAATAATAATAATAATAATAATAATAATAATAATAATAATAATAATAATGCTGCTACTTCCACTTGTAATGCTGCTACCAATATTACTACTGCAGAGAGATTGAGATTGTTTGAGAGATTGAATGCTTAAATCCAGACCATGATTAGTTTTTTTTATGGAGACCAGAAGCATTAATATTCTTAAAGTGGAAGCAAGCATTGTTTGTTTTCCTCTCCTAATTTAGTGTTTCTCCGGTCCTGTTGAGTCATTCCGTTGAGTACCGTGACCGAGCGTGTATGTCCGTGCAGTAGGCAAGCAAACACGCACTATTTTCAGTTCATTTTTTCATACTCTAGTCCTAATATTTGTTTTAGCGCCATATATGTATAAATATATTGTACCCTTATTTCTTTATTTTGTTTAACCACAACATTTATTTTACGCAGATGCCTCTATAAAATTAATGAGCCAGGTAATTGAAGAGATCTCAGGTACTCTGCACTCCCTCACCTCCTGCCGCCTTCCCCGCCTGAGTGAACGCTGCTCTCCATCACTAAGTCAGACTTAACAACGCTCGTTTACGCTCCTCTCCTCTCTATTCTTTCGCACACTTCACTTTCCTTTTCTTACTCTTACTTCTTCCCCTTCATTCCCGCCTCCCTCCAACCCTCACCCCCCTTCCCTTCCGGGCGAGGTGGAGACGGTGAAGGAGGCCTTGGTGAAGGTAGGGCAGAGGGAGGAGAAGGAAGTTAGGCTCTCGACCTAAACGTGTCTGGCCTCCTGCCCCGCCGCCCCGCCTGTGACGAGGACGCGGCTGCTTGGCGCTCACCTCACGTAGCGCCTTGCCGTGCGTGTGGATGAGGAGGAAATTAAGGATGGCAAATATTGTCCCGCCAAATATGTACTAACGCATGTAAATGTCTCTCTTTGGGCAGACTGTCGTGTACGTCATGACTGCTCTATTTTTTTTCACCCAGCTTCTCTGTATTATCTGTCAAAAAAACGCAGGAAAAGTCAGGCGTGGTATTGAAGGCGCGGAGAGGCTTGACAGAGGAAACAATCACACAATACAGAGTCGGTTGGAGGTCAAAGGAGGCTGTGGGTGGCAGGATGGCAAGACTAAACCTCCAACTAACCAGCCATTACCTGTCCCACCTGAGGCACTGCTATTACCCAGGTAGTCCCCTCTAATACCAGGTCAGCTGAGCCTGTAGGACCCTGCCAGGGAGGGGGAGGAAGCCTGTAACTGATGTCTACGGTATCGAGACCTTTAGACCACACGCAAGGAGGCCGCGGCAGGTAGACAAATGGGCATCTTCATTACTCTCAGTGGCCTCATTAGTTTGCCCGATAATGCGGTGCACCTGCGCGAATGCTTGCAGGTGTGGGGAGTGTTTGGCCGTCCTGTGTTGGGTTTAAAGGAGTCTGCGAGCGTAGGGCATACGGAGGTTTGGGTTAGAGCTAGACTACTGTGTGGACTTAAGTTTTCATTCGCTTCCCTTCGTGGCCTTATCCTTAATGCCCTGAAATTCTGCTTGCACTGTGGAGTTTATGCGTGTTTATTCTCTCATTTGCCCCCTACCGAGTCTTTACGAGGCTGCAAGACTTGGGCCGCTAACCCATTCATCTCTCCTTACTCATATGAAGGGGTAACCGACTCCTCAAGCCTTTAATCCTTTTTGTTTTAGTTAGTGATGTAAACTCCAGAATCCATCATACACAGTCGTTCGCACAGGGTATCGCCAACAAACAATCATTCTTCGTTATGTGAATAGGTGTTGTGCCCGGCTGACAGGTAAAGGAGAGGTGGAACTAATCACAATCACTAAAGAGAAAGAAAAGAGTCAGCGGTATATTGTACTCGAATTGCAAGTCATCCACATTGTCTTATCTGATGGAGCGGCTCACTCTGACACGCCCCTTACACTTAGCATTCCTCCTCCTGCTCCTGTTCCTCCTCCTCCTCCTTCTCCACCACCTCATTCTCTTCCTCCTCCTCCTTCTCTTTGCTATTATCATCAGTATCCATCTTTTCTTTATCCCACTTTGTTCTCCACACATTCATTGATCCACTTGCTCCTATCTCCCGATCCATTTTCTCTCCCTTCCTATCCTTACCTCCATCCTACCCTACCTCCCTTCCGCTATTCCTTTCTCCTATTCCGCCCGTTTCCCAATCTTTACATCTCCCTCCTTTCCTCCTCCCTTCCTCCATTCCCTTCTCTTATTACGCCCGTTTCTCTTTCTGTTCCTACCTTCTCTACCACTTCTTTCTTTTCGTTTCCTTTCCTCCCCCTTTCCAGGTATCCTATTCGTTGTGCCTCACCTCCCTCCGTTTTCCTTTCTTTCCTTTCTTTCCCTTAACGTCTTCTATTCACTTATCTTGCACGTCTCCCCTTCCTTAAACTTCATTCCCCTTATTTCCTTTCCTACCTTTCCTTCATCCATTTTTTTTTAATTCTTTATCTTCTTACCCGCGCTATACATTCCCTATGTGTTCGCCCCTTTGTCTTCCTCCACTTCTCTTCCCCTTTCCTTGTTTCCCTTTAGTTCTGTTTTTTTTCTTCTTATCTTACATACGTTTCACTTTCTGCTACTGTCTCTTATATCATTATCTCCTTCCTTCATTCCTATATTACTTCCCCTTTCAAATGTTTCAACTTCCTCCCTTTCTTTCCCTTCGATTCTCTATGCTCTCCATTTTCCTTACTCTTCATTTTCTTTCCTGCTGTCTCTTCTCCCCTTCCCTCCTCTAGTCTCCCATTCCTTCCCCTTCCACACGTATCACCATCCTAACTCTGCATCTGTCTTTCTTCATTCTGTTCGCTATGCTCTATTTTCTTCAATATGTTTTACTTTCTGCTACTGTCCCTTCTATCCTCACCTCCATCCTCTAGTCCTCCCTTTCTTCCCTTTCCGCATGTCTCGCCTTCTTCCCTTAGCATCTGTTCCCCTCGTCTCCCTCCCGTCCACCATTCCCTTTAATCTCCCGAAGCCTCCACTTTCCCTTTCCGTTCCTGCCCGTCCCCCTTGCCCGCAGCTCTCACCTTCACTCTCCCTCCCTTCCCCATTAATTCTTCACCTCCTCCTCCCCTCCTTCTCCCCTCCTCCTCTCCCTTCTCAACCTTCCTCAGCCTCCATCCCCATCCCTCACATTACCTGCCTTCACCTTCACTGCCCTCTCATCCATCTCCCTGCCTCTTTATCATCCACGTTCCTTGCTTGCAGTCATGATTTTATTTTAGTGGTATTTTGCTTCCTCTTATATTCCCTGCCTGTTTGTTTTTGTTGTTGTTTTTAGGTCCTGCAGCAAAGACATAGATCGCCTCCATCCCGATTTCATGCTTAGTTTATCCGTTGTTTGTTTGCATTATGCTTGATGTTTGTTTGCTTTTATCCTTCTGGGTCGCATGGGAGGTGTCAGGTTGTTGTGTTCCCGTGTTGACCTTCTTATGTACATTTGTGTCTCTTTACAATTATTTATCGCGTGTTTTTCTTTCGTGTCGTCCGCCAATACGGTACGCAATCCATCGTTCACCCTGATAAATATCTTGGGTTGTGCAATACTTTATCCGCATGTTTGGGTTTAGGCGGCGACTCTAGGATCTGAGTGAGCGAGACTTTTAGCACGTGAACGATCCTTATTGAAAGACGAGTCGCTGGGGGAGCTTCGCTATTTATATATATAAAAAAAAATGGATGCAACAGAGAAAATGGGAAGGTGGTGATTTCTTGTAAAGTTAAGAGTAACACCCCGAGAGTTATTGGTGTTAGGGGGGGACGGGAGGAGAGAGAGAGAGAGAGAGAGAAAAAAGAGGTAAGACATAATTCACACCTGCCGTTACCTGAAGTGTGGCAAATATATGGTACCTACTTTGTCACCTGTCGTTAATTGGGTTTCTCACCTGATTACCGCTCTCATGACAAGGTGCTGTGCAATCGTATTAACTTTAGCTGGCTCAATACATATTTGCCCCACATTTCTTCAACTCGGCTTCGGTGCGTCTCGGAAGAAGCCGCAGCGTTTCCCTCCGTCTTATGCGGCTCTGTTGACAGGGAGGTAAATTTGTGACTAATCATCCACCCCACTCTCTCTTCTCTCTCTCTCTCTCTCTCTCTCTCTCTCTCTCTCTCTCTCTCTCTCTCTCTCTCTCTCTCTCTCTCTCTCTCTCTCTGTTTTGGTTTTCTGATCCTTCGTACAGACAGACAGAGACACAGAAACAGACAGACAGACAGACGGAGAGAGAGAGAGAGAGAGAGAGAGAGAGAGAGAGAGAGAATTCTAGTTATCTGTGAGTATTCTTGTTACAATTTTTTTTCTCAAGTAATATTTTCTTTTCACACTTCCTCTATGATTTACTTATCTTCGTTTGAGGTACGTGCATGGCGGAGTCACCTGTCAGCCGGCGAGAGGAACTGCTGCGGGTGAGTCTTACGTAGTGGTGAAAGAAGAAAGGTCAGGGTGTAAGGATGTGTTTCCCGATGTACGTTCCGCAGCCAGACGAACGGCGAGGTAAACTTTTTTTCCATTTTTACTTTACCCTGAAGAGCGTGTGGACATTGGCTATTTTTATTCTTTTACCGGTTGAATGAGGGAAAATTTGAGCTTGCAAGGTGGTCGTAAAGGGGATCATTCAGAGGCAGTATCCCTTGTCGGCAGTAGAGGTCGGTAGTTACGGAGATGGCTCCTAAACTGCTTGATGCTCCGCCCTTGCGCGCCTCCTCTTGTGCCAGCGCTTCCTTCCACGCGCCAGGCTGTTCATGGTGTTATTATCAAACGAGATCTTTTATGCCTCCTTGTTCTCTCTCTCTCTCTCTCTCTCTCTCTCTCTCTCTCTCTCTCTCTCTCTCTCTCTCTCTCTCTCTCTCTCTCTCTCTCTCTCTCTCTCTCTCTCTCTCTCTCTCTCTCTCTCTCTCTCTCTCTCTCTCTCTCTCTCTCTCTCTCTCTCTCTCTCTCTCTCTCTCTCTCAGTTTTCCATAAAATTTAGGCTGAGGGGCATAGAAAAAAATATGAAAAAGGCATTGAAACTGTCAGGGAAAGATAGTTACGAAGTGTCCTTTGCGGAGGTCGAAAAAAAAAGTTCGCCTATGTATAGCAATATAGGAGGTTGTAGGGACGGTGGGGGTAAGATCGACCCATGGGTTAAGAAGGAACACCCCCGAAACTCAAGCAGAAAGGGCGATGTTTAGATATTGCTAGATGTCCTGCACGTCACCAAACTGTGGCGTTATTGCCGGCGGGGAGGCGGCAGCCACGCTCATGGACTTTAGAGAGAGCCAGTAGTCTATTTGAAAGGTGCTGCTGTTATATGCACGAGCTAAGAAGCTGCATTATATTGAAATACTAATTTTAATGAGTTACTGCTTACGTTAGATATACGCCCATGTGTGTTTGCACGATCGATATGTGGCATAAACTGGTTTGCAAATTTGAAAACGTTTTGAGGTTCATCTTTTCTTTTGGGGGGTAAGGTTCCATCTTCCCACTCATACTTAATATTTCACAAACTCTTACTATTTCCTTCTCTTTTGGCCCGGAAATATGTGCGACTTATCAGCTGAGATGAATGTTTTACCATATTTAACCATAATGACTGTCATTATTTACCTATTTTGCTTTATTTGGAGGTGATTCAAAGTAGCACACACACACACACACACACACACACACACACACACACACACACACACACACACACACACACACACACACACACACACACACACACACACACACACACACACACACACACACACACACACACACACACACACACACAAAGGCACACACACACACACACACACACACACACACACACACACACACACACACACACACACACACACACACACACACACACACACACACACACACACACACACACACACACACACACACACACACACACACACACACACACACACACACACACACACACACACACACACACAACAATAAGTATAGTTGTGGAAGATACTGCTTTACAAGTATAGTTTATAGCCTCAAGACACAATTCTTAATTTGGCTGGCACTGGAAGCATTTATCTTTCTCGTCTTCAAGGTTTATTTTGACAACATTCTATTGGCATTGGGGTCAAAGTTTTGATAATTCTAAGGGATTTTAAGAATCAATATGAATGAATTTTAACAAGATAATCTTATGGTTTCAAGTGAATGTTCAGGAAACCCTGAAAAGCATAAAACATCTTAAAATACATGTATTGTTTATTCCTAATTAAATAAATGATCGATTTGAATCTCGATCATTTTGAAGACTGACCACAGAGTGGAGGATGTCGCCAGTGCTTCATTGACCCGCCAAGCCGATGCCCGCTGTTTCTCAGCTCAGAATAGTAGTCACCTCGGAAGAGGAAATAAATTATTTCTACCAATAAAAGTTTTGTCGTATTTTTTTTATTGTAAAATTACAATTACTTTCAAGAAGTCATTAGTAGTTCGTTTGTAGACGGAGGTGTCTCAACGGTAACCGCCATAGAGAAAGGATCAGAAGTAAGAAGGTGAAGAAAGATTTACTCGAAGAACTGGATGGCGGTTCCGTCAGAGAGAAGAGCGCCAGTGTCTCCCATGATGGCGACGGTCACGCCGGCAGGAAGGTGGAAGAGCTGGCTGGTGGGGGTGATGAAGCCGGAGGGGCCAGTGATGGCGTCGATGAGGGGGCCGGAGGAACGCTTCTTGCGGAACTGCACGTTGTTACCGTTGGAAAGGACGGCGCCAGACTCGGTCAAGAGGACGATCTCCACGCCGGGGGGCAGGTGCCTCTTCTGGCCGTCTGTGAAGAGCACGCCTGAGGGGCCCTTGAGGGCCACCTCACGCTTGGTGCGGGGCAGGCCATCACGATCCAGCTGCACATGTTTTCCGTCAGCTGTGATGGCGCCGCTCGGTCCAATCAGAAGGATGTTCTCGGACTGCTCGTGGGTGAACTGCACGTTGTTGCCGTCAGGCATAATGATGCCGTGCTTCCCGAACTGGGCGTTGGCGCCGGCGGCCAGCAGACACATCACTACCTGTAAATGGAAAAAGGTATGCTATCAACAGTGTCACGGATCTTCAGCGTTATTCAAGGTCCTATGTGGATTCACACCTCTGGCTCTGATGTGAACTTCTGTCAACTGAACAAAAAACGTTGTATGAGGTGGGCATTCCACACGCTAGCCATGGCGACGCGGGTCTTGTCTGGCTGAGTCGTTTTGGCAGCATGGCTGTATAGCGTTCGTTATGCGATGCTGGCTGATGTGTCTTTTGCGGCACTTCCGAACTCACCAGAAACTTCATGGTGGCTGAGGTGAGGTTTAGCAGAACTCCTGAGTGGCTACTGCCCGAACTGTGCGGCACTATGCCACCGCCCCGCTTATAAAGGCATCTGGTGCCCCGTCTGCTCCCTGACCTTTGTAAAAGTCGTGTCCTTAGAGTTGATTATTATTAACATAAGCGGATAAACAGGAGATACAGTGGCACCATTGTGTACTTCAGTCGAAGGTTGATTTCTAGTGGGTGTTTGGATAGTCTTAGCTGTTTGTTGGCAGTGCATAGATGTCTATAGATTTTATATATAGTGTGTGTGTGTATATATATATATATATATATATATATATATATATATATATATATATATATATATATATATATATATATATATATATATATATATATATATATATATATATATATATTTATATATATATATATATATATATATATATATATATATATATATATATATATATATATATATATATATATATATATTAGTCAATATCTCTAAATCCAGACAATTTGTATAGTGGCTGAACTTTTCAGGCAGTATGTGAATTGCCTGGTTCACCCAGTCAATTTAGAAATCAGCTAAAAATTGCAGATAATTTACAAAATTATCAAAATTTCCATAGATCTTCTTGGGATACCGATTGAAATGAATCCTGGTATGGGTAATTGGCCTGTTTCCTATTGGAAATTTGCATGATGGTGTGTGTGTCTGTGTGTGTGTTTGTGTGTGTGTGTGTGTGTGTGTGTGTGTGTAATTCATAAAGGTCTGATCACGAACGAACCCGCAACTACCAGCCGTTAGTCTCTCAGTGTGAGCTCAGAGCTCAGTGTGAGCTCAGAGCTCAGTGTGAACTCAGAGCTCAGTGTGAGCTCAGAGCTCAGTGTGAACTCAGAGCTCAGTGTGAGCTCAGAGCTCGTTATTTTCTTGGCATATTGACTGATATGTAGTAATGTACTGTCAGCAAAACAAGCAGTATTCTTGAGTAAAGTTTTATTTTCTAAAACCTATGTGACGATAGAATGTGA
>NC_066513.1:17894183-18016683 GCF_024679095.1 Eriocheir sinensis | reverse complement strand
ATATATATATATATATATATATATATATATATATATATATATATATATATATATATATATATATATATATATATATATATATATATATATATATATATATATATATATATATATATATATATATATATATATATATATATATATATATATATATATATATATATATATATATATATATATATATATATATATATATATATATATATATATATATATATATATATATATATATATATATATATATATATATATATATATATATATATATATATATATATATATATATATACACACACACACACACACACACACACACACACACACACACACACACACACACATTTATACACACACACACACAGGTGCAGGTGCTGGTGCGTTTGGCGCAATTGGTTAGAACGCTGCTCTGCCAGGCTTCACAGCCTGACATGGAGGCGGATCGAGCCCGCTCCTGCCGGATTCTAGGAGTAGTTATTGTACCCTCTTGAGCAAGGGGGATGGGGTGTGTGGTGTTTGAGGTCCAGGCAGTACCCAGAGATCGATTATAAAAGAGCACTGGGTCATGTCGGGATGGTTCCTGCTGGCAATTACGAGTCCAACTCGTGATAAGGCCGTGGTGAATTACACACACACACACACACACACACACACACACACACACACACACACACACACACACACACACGCGCGCGCGCGTGTTTTGCATCTTCACAACCCCGGAAACTGTGATTGCACGTATTTTTTTTTTATATAAGTTTTAGTATATTAGCATCTATGAGCATGCAACGAATTAGGTTACTGGTTGTATTTACTCAACATCAACACCTAATTAAAAGTTCCACCAATATGTTAACCCAGTGTACCTCTGCATATATTAATTTAAAAAATGGAGATTTGTTGAATAATCAAACGGTTCATAAACATGGCGCAAAAAAAGAGAAAAGGAGAAGAAGGAAAGGACTTCGATAATTTGAATATAAAAGTTTAGTTATGTAGCAAAAGAGCTGAGAGTATAAACCTTGCGCTCCTTTAAGCAGAAAATCAATACAACTTTAGACTGAAATACTGTACCGATTTGAGGACATGATGTTTAATTTTCTCTATTATCAGCATATTGCGGTTATTTTTATGATGTTTTGTTGTCCAATATTCTGATTTGTTTTGCAGGAGAGAGCAGCTTCACGCTCTGGGTATTTACTGCTGCAGAGTATCAGTGACTCCTCTCACTTCATTCCAACCTGAAACTTTTTTTTCATTTACATATCGGTTTCGCATTGTCACGCATGCCTACGTGCAAGCATGCGTGCGCGCGTACACACACACACACACACACACACACACACACACACAAGCATACACACAAACACGGAAGATAGTGATAGGTAGTATGTTTAATAGTTAGTGCTTTGTAGTGCGTTGCATTATTGCCTGTCACCGTGCCTAGGTATGATCCGGATTATTGCGACTGACTAGACTGTTTCAGAGCCCTGTGTCTCTTGGGCTGTTGTCCCGGTGAAGGTTTGACAGTTCTACAAGTTTTACAAGTACATATTGCCACCTCAATACCCAAGTCTCAAGGTGGTTGGCACAGGAATCGTTGTTCTCTCATCTAATCCAGGTTTAATTTATGACATTATATTCGCACTGTTGTCTAATAATTAGTTTAATAACTCTTAGCCACTAAGTTTCAATAGGAATTTATATCAATAAGTTAATCATTAGCTTTCGAATAAATGTTCAGGAAAATACATGTCAAGAAATACAAAAACGCCATGAAGTTCATATACAATTTGTTCGTTTTAGACATCGATTGAAACCTCGATCACTTAGAAAGACTGTAACCACAGCGTGGAGGGCGTCGCCAGTGTTCCCCCTGACCCGTCATGCCGAATCCCGCTGCTCCTCAGCTCTGAACAGTAGTCACCTCGGAGTAGGAAGTAAATTATTGTTACCAGTGAAAGTTTTATAATATTTCTTTTATAATTTATTGTAAAATTACATTTGATCCCATGAAGTCCTTAGTAGTGCGTGCGCAGACGGAGGTGTCTCTGAGCGTTGGTGGTGAAGGATTAATTAACCGCCATAGAGAAAGGATCAGAAGTAAGAAGGTGAAGAAAGATTTACTCGAAGAACTGGATGGCGGTTCCGTCAGAGAGAAGAGCGCCAGTGTCTCCCAAGATGGCGACGGTCACGCCGGGCTTAAGCTGGAAGAGCTGGCTGGTGGGGGTGATGAAGCCGGAAGGACCAGTGATGGCGTCGATGAGGGGGCCGGAGGAACGCTTCTTGCGGAACTGCACGTTGTTACCGTTGGAAAGGACGGCGCCAGACTCGGTCAAGAGGACGATCTCCACGCCGGGGGGCAGGAGCCTCTTCTGGCCGTCTGTGAAGAGCACGCCTGAGGGGCCCTGGAGGGCCACCTCACGCTTCCTGCGTACGGGGAGGCCGTCACGGTCCAGCTGCACATGTTTGCCGTCAGCCTTGATAACGCCGGATGCCCCAATGAGGAGAACGTTCTCGGCCTGTTCTTGGGTGAACTGTACGTTTTCGCCGGTTGGCAAGACAATGCCGGATTGCCCGTACTGGGCATTGGCGCCCACCGCCATCAGACACATCACTACCTGTATGGGAAAAAGTATTTAAGAACAAGTGTATATAGTTTTATATTGCAATATATCAAGAAACACCCGTGAATCGCACACTCTACAATGCATTAGCAACCCCGTAGCACGGTGTGGGCTTGACACCTCATCCCAGACATCCAAGGCGCCTCACCAAGACCCACTGCTAACATGACCACGCCAGGCACAGCGTATGCCTGATTGGCGGCGGATAGTGGCTGAAGGAGGGCTGAGGGAGACTCCTTGAATTTTAGACTCACCAGAAGCTTCATGGTGGCTGAGTTGAGTTTCTGCAGAACTCCTCGAAGGCTAATGCTTGAACTGTGCAGCTCTGCCCCTCCGACCTGCTTATAAACCCTTACGGACTTAAGTTTGCTCTTTGCCCTTTGCACATCTTGTTATCCTTCGTCGCGTTGTTTTTGAGTAATCCGAGCTGAGAAACTGGCTACGTAGAGGCACCATTGTGTTCCCTGGTCGAAGGCTTTTTTTACCTTTTACTAGTGTGTGGACGTTGATAGTTATACTACATGCTGCCTCACCGCAATTATGCATAATAAGACATTTGTTCCATTGTCGCCACACACACACACACACACACACACACACACACACACACACACACACACACACACACACACACACACACATTAATCCGTGGTGTAGTTGGCTAAAGCTCTCGAAATGTCACTTGGGGGAATGACTCTTGCTCACGCCCCAAAAGTTGTCCCCAGATACAAGAACGATTAATGCTCCATCTTGGGCATTGGAGATAGAATGTTTGGTGTGTGGGTTCCCAGCCGGACCCTAGTTCCATCCGTCAGGATGCAGCTCCCAATTCTTTCGTAGAACAGACTGCCTTGCGAGCGCGAGTCCAATACGTGATCATACTCTTGGTGATTGAGACAGTTAGGAGAAACTTTAAAGGTATAGTTTGGGGTCCAAGGATGGGTAGGGGTAGAGGGCCACGCCTCTCGGCACCCGCCGCCTCCTGACGTAAAAAGTTGCTTGGCGCGTCCCCCAAGACGGGACAAAAAGTCGACAATGTTAAGCGGCGAGTAACATTTTCTTGCGTCGCCGCTGCACCCGCTGGACCATTCCTCAGGAGTGTAAGAAACTCGAATCCTTGAAATTTACCTAGGAGCCTAAAACTAAAGCAAAGAAGACGCTACCAGGCACGTCCTGTGTAATCCTCGTCCATCTTTCCCACTCCCTTTCCCCTCTTGACGCCCCTCCCTCGCCCCTCAAACCGCCTGTGATTGGGTGCTCAGTGAGGGTTGCCATCTTTTTTGTCTTTGTTTTGTCCTTGATACAGTTTGGAGTCCCGTTGCGTGGTATGAGACCTGTTGGTGGCGCTGTAGACTTGTTTGTTCCTTTGGCGACCCAGGGAGGGAGAGGTGGGTAGGAGGGCGACGAGACATAATGATAGTGAAAGTGTTTGTTGTACTCGAGAGGTTCTTCCCTAAAGTGCACCGATGGGAGAATGCGCGTATTGAAGTATTGAAAGGGTAAGGGATATGATTTCTGGAAGGGTGAATGGGCATAGGATCACAGTGACATATATACCCGAATCAGTGTTTTAAATCTACGTATTTGTTGGAGTGTCATGTGAAAGGGGTGACTTAAGTAAATATCGCAACCCCCCCCCCCCTACACACACACACACACACACACACACACACACACACACACACACACACACACACACACAAGCCATAACCAAGACGTAGCACCATTGACTCCGGTTCCGTACTTTATTAATGCAATTTCCTCCTCTCCTCTCGTTCTGCAATATTTAAAGGTCAGTTTAGTGGCTCCTGATAATAAAAGTGAATCATGAAGAGGAAGAGAAGAACGAGAAGGAGCAGAAAGAGGAGGAGGAGGAGGAGGAGGAGGAGGAGGATGTTCGACAAAGAAGGAAAATAAATAAAAGGGTAGAGAGAAAGAGTGTAACATCATTATTTTCACTTTCCTTAATTCCTTCGCCATAATTCATTGGCCAAGACCCTGCACTGCTTTCGTCATAGACTGTCTTCGCATGTTTCGTTGATACAGTTAAGATTTTTTTTTTCTACCTACGAGCGTGAATTCTGGGATTCGTTTCCTGGACCAAATTACGAAAACATCAAAAAAGTCATCTCGAGGATTATCAGGGAATCTCATCTTTTTTTTAAGTTAGCTTTCGGCTTGTGTTTAATTAAGTGATTTTAATAATTTTCTTTGTGTAATACCCGAGATTTGCAAGTCACGGTTTAGATTTGTTGTTGTTGTTTTATAAGGAAAATAGCGTTGTTAAGTTTGCCTCCATTTTATATTTGATTTATACCTGACAAGTTGAGAGACTATGATTACATTGTCAAGAGGTGGTTGCATTTAGAAAAACGGGTGTAACTTCTATAGTTTGTACGCTAAAAGTACAGCAGACGAAAGAGTCCGTGAGCAGAACAAGTTTTAGGTCTTTGGTAGCAAAATTAGCGGCTAATATTAATGAGAGAGAGAGAGAGAGAGAGAGAGAGAGAGAGAGAGAGCAATGCATTATCAGGGAAGGGAGAGAAGAGCAGCGAAAGGAAGAATGGCAGTCAGACAGGCATCCCAGTAGGCGGGGTGGACATAATTATATACAGGCAGGCAGGCAGGCAGGTAGGCAGGCAGGCAAGTGAACCGGTTGGGTGGAGAGGCTGGGAGGCAGGTTAGCAGGCAGGGAGGAAGACAAACAGCAAGGCAGGCAAGTTTATGATGCACCGGAGAAAGTTATCAGCGGCAGCGGTAAAATGGGAAAGGCGTCTGATATGTGGAAGGTGTTTTTTTTCTTCTAATAATTGTGATAGTTTAAAATATGTGTGTTGTTGGTGGGGCTAAAGGTTAAGGGTGATCTGGTTTGCACATTATTCATACTATAGACAGACTCTTTTTTTTTTTTTGCATATTTTTTTTTTTTTTTTTTGTTTTCTTTGTTCTCGTGGAACAAAAAAGAAAACTTATAATAAGGTACTTCTATACATTATTTATATCCCCCTGCCCTCGATCTAAAATAATTATGATGAAAATATGATGATGATGATGATGATAATGTGGTTTTAAGGTTGGTGTGTGTGGTGATGTGATGATAGTTGTTGTGGTGTGGATATTTTGGATGATGATGGAGGATCTGATGGCTGTGGTGGTGATGGCGGTGGTGGCTGTGGTGGTTAAGGTAGAGGTTAAGGTGTTGTGGTTGTTGTTGTTGTTGGTGGTGGTGGTGGTGGTGGTGATGGTGGTGGAGACACAAGTTATGATTGTTGCACTCGAGTCAATTGGGAAAGTTTGGCTCTGGACGATTGTTTAGTTTGTCCGTTTTGAAGCTTTGAACGAAGAGAAGGGAAGACCCACCATCCCTTCTTTCTCCTCTTTCCCCCTCTCCACACACACCTTGTCCCTCTTGAGACTTTGAGCGAAGAGAAGGGAAGACCCACCATCCCTTCTTTCTCCTCTCCCCTCCTCCACCATCACCCTTCTCTCCCTAAAGCTTGAAATGAAAAGAAAGGGAAGCTCACCGCCACCTTTTTCTTCCTTCTCCATCTTCTCTCTCCCCACACACATTTACCCCTCCTAAAGGTTGAAGGAAATAGAAGAAACTCACCACCACTTCATACTCTCTCCCACACACCTACACCTTCACTCACACCTGCTTCACACACCTACGCACCTGCACTGCCATCAACACGCGTCCCACTTGATTGCCTTTTCCACACACGTTTTCCCCATACCTGTTTTTCCTCGATGGCATTCACTCTCGCTGCCTCACCACACATCGGTCCTGCAAATCGCACGTTTTATACGCACCTGCACACCTTCATTACTATCAAACACATTACCTGCACACCTGCCCTCGTACACACACATGTTCTCTATACTTCCCTTCCCTCCCATGTCCTTCTGTTTTCGCATGTCCTCCAGTTCTCTCGTCCTTCCCAAACCTGCTCTCCAATCCCACACCTGCCGCTACATACCTGTTTTCTACCCCACAACTGTTCTCGTATCCCCCACCTGACTTTTGCACCTGCCCTCTAACATCACACCTGCCTCCTAACTCATGAATTTAATATAGACTTAGTCCCTGCACCTTTCCCTTCTTTGGCCTCTTTACCACACACCTGTTCCTGCGTCACACCTTCTCCCTCCCCCTAACACCCCCCCTCACCCCTCACTGCAACACGAAACTCAGTAACATAATTTTCCTTACTCCCTAATATATCGCTCCTCCCTTTATTTCTTGCTTGCCATTTCTTGCCTGCTGAACCTTTCCTCGTGCATTACCTCACCCGTTTGTTCTTCGTTCGCCTTTTAATTCTGGCGCAGCGACATTCAAACAAATATCTTTTCAAACGCACGTGTTCATTTCGCGAAACAACGTAGTATTCCGTTCAGAGAGAGAGAGAGAGGGAACACTGGAAAATTAACGGAACATCTTCATTTTACTGAAACACTGCATTTTACCCCAACGTTAAATTTTTAGGGCGAATTTTCATCAAAGTCATGGAGCCCCTGAATATAATGGAGAAGGCCGCGGGAGGGAATAAAGGTTCTTAGGGCCGACGGGGGAAGGAGGAGTGTTGCTTGAGGCTCAGGTCGGCTCTCGGTGTGTGGACGCGGGTATCAAGCCTTCCCAACCCCTCTAAGCCGGACTGCCTCACACACACACACACACACACACACACACACACACACACACACACACACACACACACACACACACACACCTTATACCCTCACTTATTAATTTTAATCCCTATAGAAAAAAACTGACAAAATGATATAAAAATGATAATGATAGTAAAATAATAATAATAATAATAATAATAATAATAATAATAATAATAATAATAATAATAATAATAATAATGATAGTAATGGTAATATGAAGACTGTATCTATTATTATATTTATTATCACCATTACACGCAAGAACTATGTACATTCAAATACACGACAAACAGAAACTAAAAACAAACAAACCCGGAAGTGCATACCTGCCAAATTACAGGTGACGATTCGCTAATGACACCTCGTTCACCTGGCCCCGGAGGAGAGCTAGGCGGAAGGGGGGGGGGGGGGCAATAACACGGGACACACAAAGGTCAGAGGTCGCGGCTGCAAGGGAACACTCGCCCATTTATCACCTTGCACTTTTTTCTTAACATCTGCTTTTGTTTTGAACTCGAATTTTAGCGTATTTTGTTTGCCCTTTTTTTTAACATTGCTTATATTCGTTTTGTATTCATATATTTACAAATTAGCCAGAGGAACTTTCTCACCAATCAACACTTTGCATCCTTGTCTTTACGTTTATGAGAATTGATAACTCGTATTTTACCTTATTTTGTTTGGTTATTTCTTCCTCCTGTTGTTATTCATATTTTTGTTTACGTTATTAACAGAAGAACACTTGCTATGAAACACGCATACGTTATATATGTTCAATAGATTATTCTCGTAATTGATCTTGAAAGCTCAGATTGGACATGTACCTCTTGCTTTCTTTATACGATTTTTCTCTTGGATTTCTGTCTCTTGCTGCTAGACACATTGCTGCTCTTTCTTTCCCTATTTTTTCACATCACAGAAAACAGTTCAAGTGAAAAACAAGTAAAAAATGAGTGATAAAAAGTCCATTAATTATGTATGACTTGAGGCTGCTTTTTAATGCATTTTGTGAATCGTGTTTCGTATAATTCAAATATCTTTCCAGTTAATTCAAATGTTGCAGCACTTTTTAGACGCTCGTGATAATCTGCCCTTTTTTCTGATATTTGATATTTCTGGTGAATGTGTTGTTTTTTCTTTTCTTTTTTATTTATTTATTTATTTATTTTTTATCTGTGTCGTCTCATAGATCTGTTGCTTCATCCGGTCGGAAACATTGCATATTTCAGATAAGTTTAATTATGCATGCGACGTTTTTTTTGTCTTTTCGTTTCCATTTTCCGCATTTTCTGTAACTTTATTCATATCTTTTTCGGTGTCCATTTTTTTCGTCTCCGGAAATTGTCACAGTTATCTAAGATATAGCAGAGTCGTATATTGATTTTTTTTCTATGTCTCTTTATTTTCCATACTCATAATTCTATTCATTTCAGTTCTATTTTTAAGTTTCCATTTTCACCCTTTTCGGATTTTTTCTCGTTTTATTTGTTTCCCTGTTTTTAGTTTCCGTGTTTTTTTAGTTTCCCTTTTCTTTTATTTTATTTCCTTTTCCATGTAATTATCATTGGTTTCAGTGACTCACTTTTTAACGTACTTTCGCCTTTCCTTATCATTCACTAATACTGCTGGCTAGATCTTTACTTCATTTAGTTCGATGCATTTTATCAAGTTTATTCTTTTCATGGCAATTTTACTTCGATAACATTCTAACTTGCTTTCGTATATTTGCAGTTTTCCTCTTAGATTTGCAGCTGTCATTAAACACGCTGTCTATTGTCCAAATTTTCTCTTACTCGTTCAATCTTCTACTATCCTTAAATATTCGCATCTATTTTCTTTTTTGATGCATATTTTGAGGAGTTACTTATCTACAATTTTATTCTGTCTCTCCTCCGTTGCGATATTCTCAGTTTCACCTTTTTTTTTCACGGTCTTTCGTTATTTTAATTTCTTCGTGGAGGCTTTCCCCTTATTGCCTGTATGCAAATTTGGGCCTTGCGAACATGAATATTAAAGGCGATTCTGTTATGCCAATACACTGGAAGAAGACTGACCGTGAAATGAACAAATATGGCAATGTTGACTTTGGTGAGAGTTCTGATCCTCCTCCTCCCTCTCCTCCTCCTCCTCCTCCTCCTCCTCCTCCTCTTTCTCCTCCTCCTGTTGTATCTGATCCTTCACCCTCCCTTTCCCTTTTCTTTCTCTTCCTCTCTAGGTGCTTATCCCATTATCCTTCCTCCTCCTCCTCCTTATTCTCCTCTCTTTAAGTATCCATTTGCTAAGTCTCCCTCATTATTTTCTCGTAAATTGTTCAACGTTTCTTATTTTTCCATATATTTTTTATTCATTTTCCTACATTTTTCTTAGATATTGCACCTTTTTTTCCTCCTCCTCCTCCTCCTCCTCCTCCTGCTGCTCCTTTTCCTCCTCTTTCTCCCCTCTTCCTCCTCCATCTCTCCCCTTCTCACTCTTTATCCTCTAGCTCCCTAACCCTCTCAGAATGCAATATTCAAATTATCACCACTACCTCGCAAAGCGGCAATTATTCTCCCTTTCTCCCCTTGCCTTACTTCCCACCCTCCTCGTGCCCTTCCTTTCACTTACCCTTCATTCACCTTCCCCCTTCTTTCACTCCGTTTCCTCCTCCTCCTCCTCCTCCTCCTCCCTATCAAAGAAGCCACTGCAATACTTTAACGATATTCAAGTTGATAATGAACAAATGAAAGGTTAATGTAATGTCCACTCACTCGCTTATCCCTTTTTTTTTGCGGCTCAGCTGTATTTTTTTCGTTTACTTTTTCAACATTTTGTCATCGTCTCAGAAATGTTATGAGCTTATAGGAGATAGGTACGTAATCCTTTTGGAGCACGTAATAAAGTTGCAATTAGTTAATCTCCTTAATTGTATATAATGGAGGATAGTTGTTAGGTTGTTGTTGTTGTTGTGGATGTTGTCAGTAGTAGCGGAAGTTGTATCCCTCACCACTTACACACACACACACACAAAAAAAAAAAAAAAAAAAAAAAAACGTAAACACGCAAACACAAACATACACATACCCACGTAAATATAGTGTGTCGCAAGGTGTGTTTTGCAGTGGCGGTGCGGGGAAAAAAATACCTTTGTTGTACCTCTATTATTGCGCCAGTTTATTTAGGTGTCAGAGAGTCATTCCCGCAGCAGCTGACATCCATTGCCCTGCACCACCACCACCATCACCACCACCATCACCTTATCCCACTCCACGCCCTCCCCCCCCCCACCCCCCCTCGCCGTTCCTCTCTCCACTTTATCCCACTCCACATTGTCTCACTGTATAACATTTCCTCTCCGTCCCTTTTAACTGTACCTGTTATTTTTTATACACCTTTCCTTGCTGCCGTTTATTTTTACCTGCTCCTCATTAATTAAGAGGTAAATTAGCCGTTTTCTTAATTACCTAGATATGTTTACTTTCTCTATTAGTCTGTTTGTTTTATCTACTGTGTTAATTCGTCCCTCTCCCTCTCTGTCTCTGTCAGTCTATATCTGCCAATCTATATCTATCTATCTGTCTATCTATCTATTTATCTATTTGTCTCTAGAGGTGTTGAGGTGAATGGGATGTTCTGTATTTTCGCAGTCTTGTAATTCTTTCTAATGAACCGGTCGTGTCTGTTCGTATGTTTGCCGGAGGTGTAAAGGGGTTTGGTAGCATATAATTGGTGTGAGGTGATGTGAGTAAGTTGAGTTGAAATGAGTAGTTAAACTGATGTAGGTACTTTCAGACAGGTACAAAGGGCAGGGTGTGAGTAAAGGGAAAGAAGGTGTGGAGTCCTGGTATGGTGTGAGGTGATGTGAATAGGTAAACAGATGTAGGCTGGAGTTAAGTACCTTCAGACAGGTGAGAAGGACAGGTGTGAGAGGGAAGGCGACGGTATGAAGTATTAACATGTTGAGAAAGTGGAAGGAGGTGTTTGAGTGCATCAGGAACTAATTGTTGTGTTGTGTAAGGCGACAAATAAGTGTAGGGATGTTTAGAGGGTTTTAAGGTTGCTTAGAGAATGTTTAGAGGATTTTAAGACTCAAAAGACGTGTGATAAGGGCAGAGATGTGGGAGTGAGGGGTCAGGTCTGGAGTACAGGTCTTGGGAGAGTCTAGATGTGTTTGTGTATCAGGTTTGTACAGGTGTGTAGGATGGAATGTCTCACCCCCAACAATCTGGAATCAAAATGGTGAAAGTTGGGTGCAGTTTTCTTCCTTTCACGAACAGTACGAAGGAACCGTGGGAAGAGAAAAAAGCAGAATGTTTAAGAGAAAACTCACAAACTCACAAACCGAAATCACAAAAATTGTTTGCATCTGTGTATTGCTTCTATAATTTTTCACCTTTTTTTCTTTTGAGTACGTGTCCAAAGCCACTATGAAGATTGCAGACGTCGATCTAGTGTTTCAGAATACATACACACACACACACACACACACACACACACACACACACACACACACACACACACACACACACACACACACACACACACACACACACACACACACACACACACACACACACACACACACACACACACACACACACACACACACACACACACACACACACACACACACACACACACACACACACACACACACACACACACATCTCTCAAAAGAACGACCACCACCTAAGCCCAACAACAAACAACGAAGCGCCACAAACAGACGCAAAGGTTATCGATAGAGACTCTAACAAACACATCCCGCCAACACAAAAGGGAGAACCGAAAGAATTATAAATGATGCAACACGTTCGCCACTCAGAGATGCTTACTTGTTTTACTCTTCACCATTTCCCTTCCGCATCTCTGAGTAGCAGCAATACTACTTCTGGTTTATTGATTGGCAGAGCTCGCCACGGCTCCTCGCTCTGGTGACATATCGTAGAAATTTGACCTTTGAACCTCTCTCCAGTATCCCATAACAGCGTCACACTTCAGGGAAACAAGCAGGAACGTGGTGCAAAGATAGATAGAGAGATAAAGCTACAGACACAGTGATACCGGCTGACAAACATGAAGACAGTCAGACGAACATACAGTCAGGCACACCCACAGATGAAAGAAGTGCAGAAACCAAACTCAAACACAATTATACAACAGCAACAGCAGCAACAACAGCAAACCGCCCCCTCAGAGACCCACAAAAACCAACAGCACATAGAGAGACGACACACCACACAAAGAGAATACATTAAACCACGTCAAAAGTTTTTCCTCGCAGATTCCATGCATAGTTGTCGCCCTTGAAGTACACGCAGGAATGAATAGATTGTTAGACAGACTGACAGGCAGAGAGAGGGGAAGGAGTTTTTATTTTTGTGGAAGTTACTGTTCAGCTTCATAGGTTACAAAGATTCAAAATACGCGAACACAAAGACAATACGAAATTCTAACCTGGACAGAGAGAGAGGGATTGAGTTTTTCTTTTAAAAGGCAAGATACGGATCAGCTCCATAGGTTACAGGTAGATTCAAAGCACAGAGAGAAAGAGAGACATTACGAACTTCTCACCTGGACAGATAGAGAGAAAGGATGAGGGCTTTTTTAGAGGAGAAGTTACTGTTTAGCTCCATAGTTAAGTAAAGGTTCAAAGCACACAAAACACACAGAGATAGAACACGAATTTCTCACCTGGACAGACAGAAAGAAAGGGGGACGGATTTTTTTTTATAGCAGGAGATGGTGTTCAGCTCTATAGATAAGCAAAGGTTCAAACCACACACAGAGACAGTATACGAACGTGTCCTACCTGCCCTCTGCTAACAGAGTACGTGTTTACCTTCGCTCGCCTCCTCCTCCGCCGCCCCACCGCCTGCGCCCGACGTTTTAAGGCCACTCATTAGCGGATTACACGCAACGCTTCCCCCTCCTATTTGCTGAATACCGTGTAAATAAGGCCGCATCATATTTTGGAGGGGAGAATTTTCCGTGTGTGTGGAGAGAGAGAGAGAGAGAGAGAGAGAGAGAGAGAGAGAGAGAGAGAGAGAGAGAGAGAGAGAGAGAGAGAGAGAGAGAGAGAGAGAGAGAGAGAGAGAGTGTGTGTGTGTGTGTGTGTGTGTGTGTGTGTGTGTGTGTTTTGGATATGTAAGAATGAGCACACAAACGTGGGATCACTGAGAAACACACACGCGCGCGCATACACACACACACACACACACACACACACACACACACACACACACACACACACACACCCCGACCCTCTAAAAACAAGGTTACCAGACCATATACAAGTTTTTTTCACCCTTTAAGTGCCGACCGGTCGTGTTTTCCTGTCTGCCCATACCTGCCAGACCCGCCGTCTACCTGGGAATCGAGATGAAGTACCTGCAATTAAAGGGAAGAGATTTGCATATGCTAGCGCTTTCTTGTGCCTATTGTTTCCATATTTTGTCACTTATTTTCTTTTACGAATTTCTGAAATTTTGTCTGAACTCAGTATTACATTTATATGATATGTGATTTTTTTTTTTTTTTTACTGCACTGAATATTAATTTAGTTGTGTCTTTCTAAATCTGTTGCAGACGAACTTCCAATGTTACAATTTTAATATATGCAGTCTGTGGTATGTGTGTGTGTGTGTGTGTGTGTGTGTGTGTGTGTGTGTTTCAATGTGTTATTATCATTTTTACTTCGTTTAGGTATTTCAAAGCCTATTTTTTAAAGTCTTTTGCCTCCGCTGCTCGCAATAACGAAGGTTAACTGCATAGTCAGTTTGCAAACTCGCGTATTAGTATCCTCCGTCCATTGCTGTTGCTTCAGTATCTTCATTATGCTTTCGTTTTGCCTTTGTTTAATATTCTAGCGTTGCGCAGCGTCCATTATTTTGACAGTTTGATTGGTAACAGCAGTAGCCGGCGTGTGCGTTTCACAAATAGGTTTCCCAGTTTTTTTTTCTCTCGTCCCCCGTTCTCTGCAAGTTTCGATTCTGATTAAATTCTCTGCTTTAATCCTCTTTGCTGACGGTTGACCTTCCTTTACGACTCAAAATTGAGATTGAGATTCATCAAACCGTTATATTTTTCCTCATATGTATTTTTAGGAGCCCAGTTATTTTTTTTACAGTAAAAGAAGCAGCTCAAGGGAAAAAAATAGAAAAGGAAAAAAAGCCCGCTAATCACTGCTCCTATATAAAAGAGTATAGAGGAGTGGTCGAAAGAGAGGTCAAATTCGGAAGGAGAGATGTTCTGTTACTCTCTCTCTTTTTTTTCCTGTTGTATTATCACCACTAGTTCTAAATACTAGCAGTGCAGGCGTTGGTCACTCGAGACTGACTGGTATACATCAAACTGTTATTATTAATCATGTTATAAGCCACTTCTGAGAGCCCAGTCGCTGTTTACTTTTCATACGCTTGAATTTCCATTACTCCTTCTAAATCCTTCCAATGCCTGTTAGCGCATGACGTGGATTACACAAGTTGTATCATAATCCTGAGGCGCCTTTGGAACACACGCGCCTTACCACCCGGCCTCCAGTCTGAAGCGAGGGTTGTCTGCGACTCCGGGGTGACCTTGACCGTACCGTTGCTTTGTTGCCCACTGCTCCCGCCTCTCTGCTCTTTATGCTCCTCCACTCTCTCCTGCCATCTTATGAATATTTCTGGCACTTGATTCCGGGGTGACATTGACCCTACCGTTGCCTTGTTGCCCACGGCTCCCGCCTCTCCTCTCTTTATACTCCTCCACTCTCTCCTGCCATCTTATTAATATTTCTGGCACTCGATTCGGTCCTGCTCCTGCTCACCTGTACATCCTGCTCCATCCCCAACCTATCTCTCATACCTTACTCTCCCGATTATTCCCCAGACTCTTTTTTTCCCTCGCCCTACTCTTAACACTTTAACCTGCTCCGTTTTTGCTGCTTCACCCTATTACTTGATCATGTCCCTCCTCCTGCCTTTCTTTACATCCGTCTCCATTCCCTTAACTAGCATATCATCCACACCTTCCTGTCTTGATTCTTTTTTTACCTTTTCTTCTTCGTTGGCTTCTTCGTTTTCGTGTTCTTCTTTTTCTTCTTCGTTTTCGTCTTTTCTTCTTTCTTTTCTTCTTTCGTAATTTTCTCCTTTTTCTTCTTCTTCCTCTTTTTTACCCTAGTCTTAACACTTTAATTAACCTGCTCTTTTTCCGCTACCTCACCTTGTCGTAACTGCCTTCACCATCAGATCTTTCACACCTTTTAATTGTTCTACCTCTTGCCCAGCCTACCTCCTCTCTAATGAACACATCCCTGCTACTCCACTCTATCCTGTTCTCCCCGGTCTCTTTTTCTTCCAAATTCAACTTAGTATCTTGTTTCCTGTTCTTACCTAATCTAACTAGCCTCCAGACCTCTCCCCTCTTTGCTGCCTTTGATTCACCGCCTCTACGCCCGCCCACCCGTACTTCAATCTCCCTTCCTTCTCTCCCCCCCGCCGACCTCTCCGCCACCTGCAGCCTTCATGATGATAGAGGAAGCGTTGCCTTGTAAGCGCTTCCTCTTTGCCTCTTGCGTTGTTTCTTTTTTTTCTCTCTTTTTCCCCTCTTTCGTTTTCTTTTCTTTTTTCTTTTTTTACCTTTTTGTTTTTCGGTTTCTTTGTCTTCTTCGTTGGCTTCTTCGTTTTCTTGTACTTGTTTTTCTTCTTCTTCGTTTTCGTCTTTTCTTCGTGTTTTTCTTCTTCTTTCGTCATTATCTTGTTCTTCATTTATTATTATTCCTCTTCTTCTTTCCTTCTTCTTCATCTTCTTCATCTTCTTCTGACATGAAACCGTTGAGTTTTTGGCTATTTGGTGATCACTACTTTATTTTTTACTCACCTTTTTTTTCTAGTGAAGGTGTCTGGGTTACGCGTTTCTCCGTTGTCTTTATTGTCAGTATTTTTTTTCCTCGTCTATAACATATTAGATAATGAGCCTTTGTGTGTGCACGGATTTTTTTTTTTTTTTTTTTTTTTTTTTTTTTGGTTGCTGGCATTTTTTCCTTTTAACGAGAACAGCAATATCAAGTGCCAAGGTCAAGAACGTCATATGACTCTTTCGTAACGAGATAACCCTGTCCGTGTCCGAGTTCCAATTATTAGCTGGAAACACAAAACGATCTAAAAATATCCACCCGCGGCCATGAAGAAAAAAAACGTATCCAGCTCGGCGGTATTAATGTTAACAGGAAATGCTTCTTATAAAAGTTAGTTGCACTCCGTCGCCGCCGCCGCCGTCTCGCCTTAGTTCCGCCACTCCCGTTGTGCCCTGCGGGACTCCCCTGTCGTTGGGACCTCCTTGTGGTCTTTGGCCGTTAATGCATCGCTCAAGGTCCCATTCTATCCCACTGACACACACACACACACACACACACACACACACACACACACACACACATCAAATATCCCGCTAAATTAGCATAAAGTGGAAAAAAAGCAATTATACGTGTTGCAGATCATATTACGTGAAGAGAGAGAGAGAGAGAGAGAGAGAGAGAGAGAGAGAGAGAGAGAGAGAGAGAGAGAGAGAGAGAGAGAGAGAGAGAGAGAGAGAGAGAGAGAGAGCATGCACTGTCAGTAACGAAAAAAAAAATACCTGTATGAATGACAACGAAACATGGTATTCATTTGGTAACACATCACATCGGCGCTTGTTTTAATATGTTTGCGCGCACACACACACACACACACACACACACACACACACACACACACACACACACACACACACACACACACACACACACACACACACAGACACGTTGTATCCGGAGTCAAATAATTCTGTTAATGTACTTTTTTTTTTGGTAATATACTTTCATTTGACGATCGCAGATTCGTATCACTCGAGCAAAAACATTGGCGAAACATTCCACTCCGGCAATGATTTTTTTATGTTGCTAATTAACGCGAATGGAAATTGGTTAGGATATAATGGGCACGGGGACAATTTTTAACATGTTGCCTTGGTATTGGCTGGTGGTGGTGGTGGTGGGCTGTGGTGGTGGCTGTGTTGGACTTGTTCGTGATTGTAATAGTAATCGTGGCAATCATTAATGTACTGATAACGTGGCTGGGTGTGTTTGTATGAAGCTGTATTGAAAGTAGTAGTAATAGTGTATAGACGTAGTAGTAGTAGTAGTAATAGTGATGTAGGTGATGTTATTCTTGTTTGAACTGGGTGGATAGAACCTCAGGGATAGTAAGTTCACTGCACCGGCGCTTCTTAGATAGGAGATTACTGTGTGTGTGTGTGTGTGTGTGTGTGTGTGTGTGTGTGTGTGAAGGGTGTCTGGCTTCTGTTTTCGGTGCGGTGTGCTTTGCGGCTAAATATGTTTGCTACAATAAAATAGACAGCGGGAAAGGAATACCTCCCCCCCAACACAAACACAGATCTAACCCCTAAACACACTCACCTACATTCACACAAAATTAAATAAAAAAAAAAGCTAATTACATTTCGCTGCTGTTTTTCAGCCTCCTCTACTGCGATTCGTTTTATACTATTTCATGAGCGCTATATTTGTCTCATCTTCCTTTAGACAGTCCACCACCTCTTCCTTGGTCTTCCTCTCCTACTTCTGACGTGCACCTCCAGTTTTATTACTTGCCTTCCTTGTCAGTTATTTCTTCCCAATACATGTCAGTACCCATTCATTTTTCCTTCTTGTGCTTTTTTTTTACCCTTTCGTAACTTTCACCGCTCCTCTGATGTAAGCGTTTCATGTTCTCTATATTCACCCGACATCTATCCCAATATCGGCATCTTTGTTACATCCATCTTACGTTCTCCCACCTTCTTCACAGACTCCGTTTCCTTGTCATACACCATTGCCTCTCTCTACACCGCCATATAAGACCATTCTACGAACTTATAATAGTAATCAGTTTCGGCCCATGGCGACAGTAGACTATCTTGGTGGGGCCTGGTGATCGGCCCTAGCCTGTAATGGCGCAGGCAAGTGTTTATAGAGGCGCCATCTTGTTTGGCTCATGCTGCCACCCGGAGCTCACCTATGATCCTCTTACAGAAAGAATCTAGAGTCCGGGTTGATATGTGGCTTATTATGGCTTAGGCCACTCGACTGTAGCTGAAAAATCCCAGCTTATGGCGGAGGGTGGGACGCGAGCCTGCGTCCTCCTGGACGCAGCGCCGGCACGCTAACCACTCAGCCACCACCTCCCCATGAGGGAGGTGGTGATCTATAGTCAAACCATTTCAAGTAGTCCGTTTGGGCGTTCGATTCCGTGGGTCCTTTCCTCCTCTCTGCTCTGCCGCACAGTCTCAACACCTATCCTTTCCTCTCATATGTTAGCTATAGGTAACATATGAGAGGAAAAAGTAGGTGTTGGGACTGTGTGGCAGAGCAGAGGGGAGGAGAGGACACGCGGAATCGAACGCCACCATTAAAACATTAAAACAGGACTCAAGAAGGATGTTTTTATCACTGCGCAATATCACACTTTATAACACTTAACGTATCCCAGAGGCGTCTAGAGATGATGAGTAATGTTAATAACCAGGGCAAGGGTGGCTTTCGTGCCCCGCCGAAGCCCAGCACCTCACAGCCCGGGAAGGGAGGGCGAAGATCCAAGGGTTAATTCTGACACATAGACACAGACATAAGGTTCTTAATTTCCTGCCTCCTAAATAAAACATCTCCCAAGCGCGCACTGGCTCTGCTTTGAAATTGCGCGTTGAGGAGCAAAACATTTACTTCTCGAATGTTTTATTGAGTTCGTTTTTGGTGTTGAGATGTAAGGTAAGTTTTTTTAATTCAATTTGGGCCTTAAGAGATGAGCGTGTGCAGTCTGTCTCGAGATGTTAATTATTTCTATGTAATAAAGATTCAAGTTGCAGGAATTTAGACCTATAAATGCATTTCATAACATGGTCTGTCCTCTGCCAGTTTTTGTTTATCCTTGAGAAACAAATGGTGATCCGTTGTATTTTGCTGACTGATAAAATCACAATACCAGCCAATGCAAACGGCTGCCATTTTGTGTTCGACAGTGTCTTCTTTTTACGCATAATGCTACCTCGGGAGAAAAGGACAAAGGTTCAAGGCAACACAAGTGTTCGGGAGGAAGAAAAACAGTCGCAGATTGTATTGCCTCATCGTGTTCCCGTTGGCCAGTGTTGTTGCCGGCCGCTGCACGCGGCAAGGCTGGCGGCTTCGGAATTATAATTATTGTGTTCTTGCAGTATTTATTTTCTTTTGTGGCGACCATGGCGCTTCCAACGGCAAGGTTGTGTGTGTGTGTGTGTGTGTGTGTGTGTGTGTGTGTGTGTGTGTGTGTGTGTGTGTGTGTGTGTAATTCATCACGGCCTGATCACGAGTTGGACTTACTTTCGCCAGCAGGTACCCTCACGACGTGGGCAAGTGCTCATTAGCGTCGATCTCTGGGTACTGCCAGGACCTCACACACCACACATCCCATCCCCCTTGCTCAAGGGGGGGCAGTAATCACTCCTAGTCAACGGAGATAATCCGGCCTGAGCGGGGCTCGAACCGCCGCTTGTTTGGCCGTGAAGCCTTGCAGCGCAGCGCTCTACCGATTGATGGTGGTGGTGTGTGTGTGTGTGTGTGTGTGTGTGTGTGTGTGTGTGTGTGTGTGTGTGTAGACAGACAGATAGATAGATAGATAGATAGATAGATAGACACATTCATACACATACATATCCATATACATACAAAAAATACATGCATTCACATATATATACATACGTGATTACACATATATGTATTCATACATACCTGCATACATCCATACATACACGCACACTTATACTAAATCATTTATGTAGATAGACATTTTGATAATAAAGTAGATAAACCTTTAAATAATGAATTATTCTTATGTTAAAAAGTCAAGTACGTGCGTGGTGTTGTAGTAGACCAGATGGTCAAAGATTTGTGGCACTGATGTGAGTACATCAACCTAGGCAAATCCCTTCTGGCGTATTGAAACCTTTTGAATGTTGTGTTTTGAGACTAGTCAAAAGGAAAAAAGTGGTGCATGTTATTTGTCAGTTGTGATTTTTCAAAGATTTTCCTTTTTAGAAAATAGGGTAAATGATATATGAGTATTAGTTATTATGTTTAATTGAGTATATATCGATATCCATGACTTTTGGCAGCATGTGCCAGCGGCGACAAGAAGCCTCGTAGGAAGAAGAGGTCGGGAGATTTGTTTACAATATTTCGCTGTAAGGAAAGGGTGATGGTGTCAAGTACAGGTGATTAGATTAGTCGTAGAGCTGCAGGGCCTCGCCGTTGGAGAGGAGGACGCCAGTGTCTCCCTGAATGAGGATTTTGACTCCAAGAGGAAGCTGAATCTGCCTTCCGCCTGAAGTGATGATTCCAGACTCGCCAACTACGGGGGTGGCACGCTTCTTGCGGTACTGGACGTTGTCACCGTTGGTGAGGACGGCGCCGGAGGGGCCCTCCACTACGATCTCAGCACCAACAGGCAGGTGCCTTTTCTGGCCGTCCTTGAAGAGGACGCCGGAGGGGCCTGTGAACAGCACCTGGGAGGGGGAACGCTTTCTGCGGGAGGGCAGACCGTCGCTGTTCAGCTGCACGTTCTTGCCGCCGGCCTTGACGACACCGGAGGGCCCGACAAGAACGATCTCATCGGCTTGCTCTGGGGTGAACTGCACGTTGTTGCCGTCAGGGTACACGATACCAGAGTAGCCGTAGGGACCCTGAGCCTCCTGTGGGACGGGCACGGGCGCGGGTGCGGCGGGGGTGCCAGCATGATGGGCGGCAAAATCGCGGTCAAACTGGATATGGGTTCCGTCATGCTTGACGACGCCCGCCTCCCCGACGGCGGCGATGTTGTCGGCCTCTTCGCGGGTGAACTGCACCAGCCTGCCGTCAGGATACACGATGCCAGACTCCCCGTACTGGGCGCTGACGCCCGCCGCCAACAGGCACATAGCTACCTGTGGGAGGCGCAGGGAAGGGTAAGAAAGGCGCCACACCTGTGTTCAAGAGATATTCAGAGTGACAAGAGTAGAGACAAGATGCCAAGAAGTGAGTAACCTTACCAAAAAGTTCATGTTTGCCGTCGTGGTCTTCCTCAGCACTCCAAGACGCGGCTACTGGATCGACTGGCTCAGAGGGTAGGAGGCTGCACTTTTATACGGGTCGCTCCGCCACCCTAACCCTTGCCCTTAGAGCGCCAGTGTCCCGCTCATGGACACCCACTAGTAAATAACAAGAACGGAGGACAGTAGTTTAGGTATCAGACTAGCCTCTAAGGGCAGGGGTTAGGATGGCTGTGTTAGGCCGAATAAAACAGCAACCTCTCCACTCGAAGCTATTCGTCCTAGTAGCCCTTGTGTTGGAGTGCTGAGGAAGACCAAGGAGGCAGACATGAAGTTTGTTGTAAGATCTTTCGCCTCTTGATATTCTGTCATTACTTGATTTGAAGGAAGTTTACGCTGTAGGTGCGCATGGCATCGGAGCTCATCTCTGGCTCATTAGCCCTCGAACCTGTGGAGGGTAAGAACATTATCTCGAGACACTGAAGCAGTGTGACATCGGGGTTACCACAGTTTACATCATTTCCTTTATAGCCTTTTCCTATTTTTGGTGCTTTTATTTCTTACGTCTGATAGTCTTTAGTTTATATGAGTATGTTTAAGGCATTGTTTGTTGTTCAAACCATAATATGACCGTGACAATTACGTAAAAATTGGTGTAATTAACGCACCGATGTCTCCTTTCGCACCAACCAACTTATCTTGTCCTACATATGTTCTACTAACCTTCAAACTTCTTGGAGAACCAAAAGGAAGTGTTTATAAACAAAAAAAAAGGTGAGAATAGCCATGAAAAATATGTGCTAACTCACACTGCCGCGGGCGGCGGAGGCTTGCATGCCTCCCCGCGTTAGCCTAAAGCCGCTAAAACCCAACACGAGTATTCACGCTCTAACCTATGTGGGGGCTTTGCACCCGTCACCGTCTACGGCCACTAAAAGACAGGTGAATATATGTGTAACCTCCTAACGGGGACCGCCGCCCCCTTGACACTCCTATGTTTTAACATCTTGTCGCATTGGACATATTGTCGTTATTATTCTTTTGCACAACAGATGTGGCCTCAGAACACTCAAATCAACTAAAAATCTATAAAATGGAAGATAAAAAACATTTGTCACTCAGAACAACTCTTGAACACAGGTGTGGCGCCTTTCTCGCCCTCCCCTGCGCCTCCCACAGATAGCCATGTGCCTGCTGGCGGCGGGTGTCAGTGCCCAATACGGGGAGTCCGGCATCGTGTATCCTGACGGCAGGCTGGTGCAGTTTACCCGCGATGAGGCCGACAACCTCGCTGCCATCGGGGAGGCGGGCGTCGTCAGGCATGACGGAAACCATGTCCAGTTAGACCGCGATTTTGCCGCCCATCATGCTGGCACCCCCGCCGCACCCGTGCCCGTGCCCCTCTTGCTGGAGGCTCAGGGCCCCTTCGGCTACTCCGGCTTCGTCAAGTCCGACGGCAAGAACGTACAGTTCAGCCCAGAGCGTGCCGATAACATCGTTCTCATCGGGCCCTCCGGTGTCATCAAGGCCGACGGCAAGCACGTGCAGCTGAACAGCGAGGGTCTGCCCTCCCGAAAGAAGCGTTCCCCCTCCCAGGTGCTGTACACAGACCCTTCGGCGTGCTCTTCATGGATGGCCAGAAGAGGTACATGTCTGTAGGTGCTGTGATCGTAGTGGAGGGGCCCTCCGGTGCCGTCCTCAGCAACGGTGACAACGTCCAGTACCGCAAGAAGCGTAACATCCTCACCATCGACCCCATCATCACCCCCTCTGGCTTCATCACCCCAACAGGAAAGCTTCTTCACCTTCCTCCCGGCGTGACCGTCGCCATTCTGGGCGACACTGGTGCTCTTCTCTCTGACGGAAGGGCTGTCCAATCCCACGAATAAGTCTTCATTTTTGAGATTTTTTTTCTTCCTCACGAAGCCACGAATATTCAGTATATGGTCATTTGCTGTAGAATTAGGAACAGAATAAGGAAATATTTCAGTCATTTAACTCAAAAAATTGCAGATGATTAGAGGCTCGTGTATTTTTTTTCTGTACAAATGAGTTTCTAATAGAAAAAAAATATTTTCCTTAGTGATGATTAGCCATTTTTTTTATTAGACACATTAATCGTTATAATTCTACTGGAATGCGTACTTGAAACGTATTCATTAAATAACATGATATAATTAGTAGTAGTTGTAGATTTAATATTATTATTATTATTATTATTATTAGTAGTAGTAGTAGTATTGTCATTATAATTAATGAAAAAATCGTTCATCTGTCAGCAGAATAACTTATATAGTTTTACGTTGGGCCGGTAGCGGCGGTAGGCTTTCTTGATGGTGCCTGTTCGTTGGTCCCAGCCATTAATAGCACAGGCAAGCATTTTATAGCGGCACTATTCTTGCTTGAGTCGCGCTGCCCCCTAAGCTCCACCTAATCCTCTTTATAGAGTTTCGCAAAAGTTCAGGTTGATAGTTGGTCGTCAGGACAGTATGTGGGTAATTTTATGCCATTTGGCGATGACTGGAAATTAACAGCTCGTAGCGGCGGGCGGGACTTGAACCCGTGGCTCCAGATCACCGCGTCGCCACGCTGACCACTCAGCCACCACTTCCCTCGACTTTTAAATATATTTGTTATATTATTACCTTTTATGTTGAGAGACTGAAAAAATGTAACAATGGCGAAATTAATTTTGTTGTATTAAGAAGAGGGAATAGTTACGATACAGCTGAAGTGACACTGTCGACACTCAAATCTCAATCCCGCCCGAGCTCCGACCCTTTCTAGGACTAGTATCATAATTTTTTGTCACCACAGACATAGAACAAAATTGCAACAATATTAGTTGCGTTTCCTTTTGCTTTCACTTTTTAGCGAAACCTGTTTTTGGATGGAGGGCGGAAGCATCCTGACCTACACGTTCGGTTGACCTTGATATGAATAGTTGTTTCTGAATAAGTATTTTCATTTTCTTCTCTTTGTATCTGTTTGCTCTAAGAATAGTGTTTGCATGATTTGAGGATACTCCTATTCGTTAATACTAGGCAACAGATTCGTGAGTACCTTAGATACACACAAACCTGTTAATATAAACTAAACTGTTTGCTATGTGAGAGTATGGACACCGTTATCTATAAAGGTACGAATAGATGGCTACCTTCCGCAAGAATTTTATGTATACCGTAGATAGGGGAACACATACACAACTTTATAATAAATTCAGCTGTACACTCCGCGATAGTGTGATAATCGCTTTAGACAAGTCATTGAATTAAGTTACATCCTTCAGCGTAGTAATAGGCAGCATTGCAAACGGGTAGGTAAAGCACAGAGGCCGAGGCGTGAACGAGTGAACAGAGGGTGTGGACGAGGTCCCAAGGCCGAGGAGGACCAGTGCCCTTATCCTGCGTGGGTTTAGATGGTGTATTTATAGAGACGACGGCGTTGATTCCTAATAGAGAAATTAAAGCATGGGATACTGAGCCCTAAAAACTGGCTTACCCTGCGTCCTGTGGTCACCTAACGCGTCCTCTCTGCGACTTGGCCACAGCTGCAATAGGTAACAGACACACGCGGAACAGAATGATCAACGAGCTCTGGAAGTTACTAACGGAAGACTTATTTGGTGTACATGCATCGCTTTCAAGAGTTAAGGTCTGAGATAACTCCTCTGGCGTAGAAGGGAGCTAGTTAGTTTTGCTTAATATATATAATATATATAACTCTCTAGTGTTCACACTTTCTCACGCGATGTACATAAGCAAATTAGGAAACAGTTCAGATAAAGAAAGCATGATATCGTGTGTGTGTGTGTGTGTGTGTGTGTGTGTGTGTGTGTGTGTGTGTGTGTGTGTGTGTGTGTGTGTGTTTGGAGGAGGGGGTGGGGGGGGGACGCTTGCCTTTGTGTGACCATGCTTTTAGGAAAGGCAACACAGCGCCTTGCCAGAGCCCTCGTAACGTCGGTCCTCAAATTCAGCTCGACGCACAACGCCTCAAGATGCATAATTCACACACAGGTCCATCACCAACACCCAAGGCTCTTCGTCCCCCATGCCTCTTACTAAGGTGCCGTCGCCCTTTCTTTCCTCCCTCGTCTTAAAGTAAAACATGTCTTTCGTCCCTCCCTCGTTCTCCCCTTCTTCCCTCCCCTTTCCTTTTCTTCCCTCTCACCTGGTCCTTTCGCATATTTCCCTTTTATTTTACTCCTCTCGCCTACTCTCCCTTCTTCTTGCCGCTCCTCTGCTCTCTGCTCTACTTTCCTTATCTCTTCTTTATTTTTTCGCGTCTCCTCTCCTTCGTCAGCAGTCGTCAAACTACTTATACAGAAAACATATAGATTCTTAATAATGTCAGTTGCCCTCTCATTTTGATAGTGTTGATTTTGCTCCCCCCCCTCCTCTTTCCTGCGGTAACATAAAAATCATACAGTTCCGCGACATTCCTTCATCCCTCCTCCATGCTTCCTCAACACTTGCAACATATATACAACGCACGTACACGCAATACATAATCCGAAAATGCAGTGTATATGACAGAATTTTTGGGGGGTTAAGGATTCCATGGAAGCATGTTTAGCGAGGTCCCAATATATCGACCACTTTCACTTTCCTATTCGCCTTCACTGGGCACTAAAGGTAAGAAACAAGGTAGGAGGAGGAAGAGGATCACCTGCCAGACAGTGCTCGTTTTCGTTACCTTAAAAAGAGTTGCTCCCTCAGAGTGTTTTTGTCGTGCATTGTTTGCGTCCTCCCGCTCCGCCCCGCCTCGGCCCTTCCCGCCCCTTCCTAACCCCGCCCCGCTTAACCTAATCTTGCCCCTCGCAACCATTCATCCCTCCGCCTTTCCGCCCCGCCTTGTGGCTCCCTGGGGCCGCCTCACGTCCCGATGGCTCAGCCTTAAGCGGTGAATCTTAATGCCATGTGCCGCCTCCTCCTCCTCCTCCTCCTCCTTCTCTTGCTATTGCTGTTCCTTCTCCTCCTAATCCTATCTCTCTCTCTCTCTCTCTCTCTCTCTCTCTCTCTCTCTCTCTCTCTTCCTTTTCCTTCTGTTCCTTCTCCACCTGATCCTATTTCCTTTCTCTTTCCTCCTGCTTTTCCTTTTCTTCTTCTTCCTCTTCCTCCTCCTCTTCCTGGTTCAGTCCTCTTCCTGTTTCTGATCCTCTCCCTCTTCCTCCACTTCGTCCTCCCCCACTTCTTCCATCTCTTCCTCCTCCTCCTTCGTCTCTTCGTTGGTCTAGTGGCGTAGTGTTGCGTTTAGTAATATACGTAATACATTAATAGTGGTGGTGGTGGTGGTGGTGAAAGTGATATATTCTACCTAATGCATAGCAGGAAGCAGTATATTCGTTCCTCTATATTATACACATGATATTGATTAGTTATGTATGACCATTTATTCGGTTTTGGGTTATATGAATCACATTTGACTGATTGCACCGATACATAGAGGATGGATGTTAAAGTTAAGGTTTGAATGAAGAGAAAGACGAAGATGATGATGCTTAACGACTGGGATATTCGTAAGGGAAGGGATGCTGGCTGAATGTGGGCATAGTGGGAGATACAATGCGACTAAGGTGAAGAGGGTGGGGCTGTCGAAGAGCGGGAACGGAAGATGGGTGCATTCATGGACATGATAAAAGGTAGCGGGCAGTCTGTTGGTTAGGAGAGTAGTCGATAAAGAAACTGATTTGAGTAGTCGAAGGTTGATAATGAGGGTGTCGGGAATTAAAAAAACTGATTCCATTGTTATTTGAGGGAATTCTTCAGCTACTACTACTGTTTCTACTATTGCTACTACTACTACTACTACTACTACTACTACTACTATTACCACCACTGCTGCTCGTCCACCTTCAACCTCCATCCCCTCTCCAGCCAGAACAGACTCAGTCACCCGAGCGTATTATATGGGCGACATCCTTCCGCGTATGTCGTATCTCAATTTGAAAGCTTGTTAGATAAGGTTACGCCGCGGAGGTACTTCAGATCCAGTAACTTAAGACACAACACGACGCGCCTCGGGGTAACATGAACGCTGGATATTATATTACTGGGGAGGGAAGGGCGGCGTGTTGCAATGTAGTAGATTGTTTGTACTATCATCTACCGTCATTAGTGTAGCATTGATATCGTGTTTACGTACGCTGTTGTATGGTTATGCCAGTGTGTGGGGGTCGTAAGTTCTCCTGCGGTATGTTAAGGATACGTTCAGGGCTTGTAATCTAACCTCGTGTACTTTTTTATTCCTCCGCAAGAAGCGAATCAATGGGCTGAAACTGAAGGCCACGAAGGAGTAGGACGCTGCGTAAGACCGAGGAGATGAACGTGGGACTGTGATGAACGAGATTTTAAAGTGTGTGTGTGTGTGTGTGTGTGTGTGTGTGTGTGTGTGTGTGTGTGTGTGTGTGTGTGTGTGTGTGTGTGTGTGTCCTTAGTCTTCCCTGGAGCTTTGATTAACTGTTAAGATTTGCGTTTCCGATGTTGCTTATTTAGCTGCACAAGGACACACAAAGATATAAGGACACGGCAAGTGACCAGACGGCCTACACGTGGCAGCACCTGGAGAGAGTTGAATGTGGCCTTTTTTTTTCTTACCCTTTCTTAGTTCTTTTCTCCATCTAAGAGTAGGGTTATAAATGCCAGCCCTGATTCTCCACTTAAGCGATAAATTTAATTGCTCTTCTTGTTTTTGTTTTGGGTTGTGATGGTACTAATACTACTCCAACTATTACTACTTCCACCACCACTACCACCACCACCACCACTAATAATAATATAATATATAATAATATTACTACTACTACTACTACTACTACTACTACCTCTTTTACTACTACTACTTCTACTACTACTACTACAACAACAACTGCCACTATTACTACTACTACTACTACTAAACCATCACTACCACTAATACAACAATAACAAGTAAAACCACCACTATTCACTCTGCTACCACTTCAAACACCACCACCACATCCACATCACCATCATCATCATCACTTATGCATCCATCATCATTTATGCATCTTGGCATTGAGACCAGCGTTCATTTAGTGCGCCAGGACGACATGCCGCGCGAGAGCCCCTTTGGGAGACGTGGAGCCCTGCAGCGAACCTTCCTTGGTGGGTCCGTCCTCCTCCTCCGCCACTAAGCACCGCCAAGCACTCGTGTGCCCTGAGAAAGCAAGAAAGAAACTGTCGTTTAAGCCTCTTTTCCTCCCAGTATCGACGTGACAACGAGACTCTGGGGTGAGATTTTCCGTTAACGTGACTTTTCAGAACCCAGAAGTGACCTTGGGAGGACATGCGTTTTTTTTTTTTTCTTTCTTTCCCTCATGGAGATTCTAACGCATTTTCTCCCTGCCTCGACCCGCATACGAAAGCCGAAACTTGCTGGGATGGGATTGCAGTCGCTCCAGTAATGAATGCAGGGGGGAAAGAACATCGATTTTGCGGTGAACGTTGAAATGGAGCCTGACGACCTGTGGGTATTCAGGGAGTTCAGTGTGTGTGTGTGTGTGTGTGTGTGTGTGTGTGTGTGTGTGTGTGTGTTTGGGCGCCCCAGGCTGTTTGGCTACGTGTTTCCAAAGCCGCATCTACGGGAAGGAGGAAAGGGAAGAGGAGGAGGAGGAGGAGGAGGATGTTCATGTATCTATTCATCAAGGGACGCTGCCAAAGTACTAATCTAAACACACACACACACACACACACACACAGTATCACTCACACATATTATACCTTCCCTTTCCCCACCTATCTCTCTATTCATCTCACCTCCTCTCCCACCCACCCACCTCCTCCCCCACCTGCCTCCTCTCCCGCCCACCCACTCTCCAGCGCTTCCCAAACCCACCGTTAAAACCATCTTCATTTCCACCCAACGCACCCACCGGTTCAACCAACTCCCTCCCTGAACTCACATTTTATTCCGCCGTCACTCTCACGCTTTGTGTAACCCGCCTCCCACTCATTCATTAACTCTCCCTTCCCCTCCCAGCCCACCTGCCTCTCTGTCACCCGCCTGCGCCTTTACTCTCTATCTTTTTCTACCTATCTATCTGTCTGTCTATCTATCAATCTTTTTCTGATCAGCGGTTGGCTAGCTCATTTTAGCGCTCTCCTGTGATATGATGTGAAGTAGAGGAGAGAGATTTCGGTGGGCAGAAAAATCAGCCCCTCAATCATTACATCTCTGGACAATATATCAGAAAGATTGTTAATAGGAGCTGGATGTAATGAGGCTACCGTACTTTAATCCGAAACTATTGAAGTACTTTTGTTTCGGGAATTTACACCCGAAAAATTATTGGTCCTGGTGCAATGTACTCGTGGTCGCAGATAAATGGAGTGATCTGGCGGTATCTCGTAATATTGGGGCATTATGGCGTTGTGTGCAGCGGATGTGTAAAACAATCACTGTAGGAATGACATGATATTGTAAGGATTCCCACGAGATCCAGAAAGAAGGATGGGATAGGGTATTAAGGTCAGGATTAAAGAGTTGTTACCCTCAGTATGACACAGATATGGCAAGTAAGTTTTGAAAATCTTTAAATCAGGTTTTCCTCTCTAATCACAATTATATCTGATTCATTCACTTGACGGTAGAAGTATTTCCGTTACGTTAGTAATAGACTATGCAGAATTGAATAAAATCATGAACGGAATCTGCTAAGCATGTAATTTTGGTTTGCATTACTGTTTAAGTTTGTAAATATGTTCACAAGACAAATGTATGAAAGATACGTATATATTGAACCTTAATCTCCCCACCAAATTGACTTCTCTTTTGGCCACTCTTCTAAACTCTTTTTTTTTCATAGAGGCCGTGCTCAGCGTTTGTTTGTTTTTTCTCATTATTTTACTTTGGCCCCTTAGCTGCTTCCTTTGCTGTAAAAATGATAATAATACAAACACTGCATTTTAAAAGAAGAGGTATATAGCTAATCTGTCTGGTGGAGTCTGGCAGCACAACTGTCGACCCCTTGGAACACAATATGGCAGGTTGTCGCTTCTCTATCTTTAAGGGTCTCTATCTCTGCCCGGCTCCTGTGTACCTACCTTTCCCTTTCTCTTTCCTTTTCTCCCTCCCCCCCCTAACATCCTTCCTCTCCCCCTTCCTCCCCTCCCTCCTTCCCTCCCCACGCTGACAGCCAAGGTAAAAGTAAAGTCCCAAAGTATTGATTTTGGGACGAGAAATTCGGTGAAGTGAATGCAAAGCTGCCTCTCGAAAGGTGTATGTAAAAAGGATATTTGTCTGTAAATTATTGTATGCGCCATAGTTAGATTCCCTTGAAGATGACGGCAGCGGGAAGGCATGGCTTAAAGGTAAAATTAATACACATACACGTCCAATTAAAGGGCTGGAAACATGAACGATAGTGTAAGTTAAGAATATATGTTTGGAATTCCATATATAGGAAGTTTTCAATACTTGACGAAAAAGCGTGAAAAAAGTGTGAAAGGCATGTTAAAAAAAAAACTATACATATACACGTCCATGAAATGTTGTAATCATGAACTATAGTGGAAGTTAAGGATATCTATTAGAATTCCGTATATAGGAGGAGTTTTTAATCATTAACGAAGAGGCATGAAGGAAGTGTGAAAGGCATGTGGTAAAGCTACGCACTATATATATATATATATATATATATATATATATATATATATATATATATATATATATATATATATATATATATATATATATATATATATATATATATATATATATATATATATATATATATATATATATATATATATATATATATATATATATATATATATATATATATATATATATATATATATATATATATATATATATATATATATATATATATATATATATATATATATATATATATATATATATATATATATATATATATATATATATATATATACACACGTCCATAAGTAGCTCGAAACATGAACCATGGTGGAAGTTAGGAATATGTATTAGAATTCCGTATATAAGGAAGAGTTTTTGATATTTAACTAAGAAGCGTGTAAAAGTTATTACACGAGGGACATAAATAAGGAGCATTAAATCTTAAAGGTGAGGCAAATATATCACTAAACCATAATTTATGAGAGAGAGAGAGAGAGAGAGAGAGAGAGAGAGAGAGAGAGAGAGAGAGAGAGAGAGAGAGAGAGAGAGAGAGAGAGAGAGAGAGAGAGAGAGAGAGAGATCAGATATACATTAATTTATCACCTTCACGAGAACCGAATGAAATGAGAAAGGAACTGAAGGAGGCAATGATTGAGATGGAGATGGAAGAGGTGAGGCGGAAGAGAAGGAGGAGAAGGAGGAGGAGGAAAAAAGAGAGGAGGAGGTAGAATGAATGGAGAAATAAGAAACCTGTAAAGAGGGGGAGAATAAGATGAAGAGGAGGAAAAAAATAACGAAGAAACTGAAAAAGAATATTGAAAAAGAGAGAAACCGAGAAACCAAGAACGGTCCGTGCAAATAGAAGTGTTTTAACATACTTCCCGTTTATAACAAAAGGTAAAAAGATAATGAAAAATATAGGAGTAAAGGATGAAATGGAAAACACACACACACACACACACACACACACACACACACACACACACACACACACACACACACACACACACACACACACACACACACACACACACACACACACGTGCACACAAACATATGTACAAATCAACGGAAAATAAAACGCATACACAAAAATAAATATGCAGAATATAACGTCCGGGGGTGCGATATTGCGACCGTAAACAACCAGCAAATAGAAGCCAGGCAAACAAGAAAACAAAAGACGACGAGGAAATAAATTGCGCGAAAAACACACGAAAAACACACGGGAAAACAGAAATATCAAAAGAGCGAAAAAGATGCTGATATTTGTCCGATTACAAGAGTGGGAGGCCGTTGTTCTTGTCATGGAGGAGAGGCGTAGATGGTGAAGAGGTAGAGGAAAGGCGGGAGAGATATTTAGAGGGTGTGAGTAGAGGTAAAAGGTAGTGAAAAGGAAAGGACGGAACGGAAAAAGGAGGTGTGCAGAGAGAAAGAAGGGAAGGAGGGGGAGGGATGAAGGAGTAAAGATAGTGGAAAGTATGGGGAGGGAGAGATTGATACTTATAGGACTGGAGTAGAGGTAAAAAGAACCGTAGAAAGAAAAGGAGGGAAGGGAAAGAGGAGGGAGGGAGTGAGGAAGGGAGATAAATTTAAAGGGTTGGAATATAGGTAAAGGTAGAAAACAGGAAAAGGAAGGGAGGGAAAGAGGAAGGAAGTGCAGGAGGGAGGTAGGCACAGAGAAAAAGAGGAAGGAAGTGCAGGAGGAAGGTAGGCACAGAGAGAAAGAGGGAGTGGAGCAGGAGAGATGGAGGATTAAAGTTGGTGGGAAAGTAGACAGAAGGAGGGATAAAAATTTAGATGAGCAGAGTAGAGGTAGCAGAGAAGGGAATGGAGGGAAGGAGGAAGTGCAGGAGGGGAGGGAAAGGATGAGAGGGTGTGGGGGAAGGAAGGACAGATATACGGATGTTGTTGTTTGTGTCAGTGGTGAAGGTTGAAGGTAAACTAAACACAGGTGAGGGTCGTATGATGCTCTCTGTCACACCCACTGCTCCAACACACCCTCACGCCACACTATACCACACCACGCCACATCTATCAACACCACACGGACAAAGTTACACCACACCAATCCACATCACTCTATTCAGTACGCCATTCCACACCTCGCCACACCATTCAGCACCACACGGACAAAACTACACCACAGCAATCCACATCACTTCACCCTGCACGCCATACCACACCAGGGCACACCATTCAGCATCACTCCACGCAGCATAGCACAGACAAAGCCACACCCACCAATCCACGTTACTCTAGATTTCAGTGGAGGCGGTGGCTGAGTGGACGGCGTGCGGGCGCGATGTCTTGAAGGACCCGAGTTCAAGTCCCGCATGCCGCTACAAGTTGAAAATTTTGTCATCGCCGAGTGGCTCAAAACTATTTACATGCTGTCCTGAAGACCACCTATCTACCCGCAATCTAGCGAAACTCTACAGCGGAGGAAATGCGAGTTCTGGGTGACAGCATGAACCAAACAAGATAGCGCCTGTATAACGTGTGTCTACACCACGAGCGGCCTGGGGCCGACCAGCAGGCCTCATCAAGATAGCCTATGCCGGTGCAACAGGTCACAAAGGATACAAAGGAAGAACAAACAACAGCAGACCTGCTGGTCCTTTCGAGGCTGTTTGTGACAAGCTACACTAACTATCTAATCAAAGGTGGAAGATGAAGGACAGCAAAGGCGAAGGCTCCTCCCCACTCCCCATCCCGCCAGCCAAAGCTGGCAGGAAAGGAAAAAGAACCATGCAGCATGGAAAAACTGCATGGAATTTATGTAGGAAAGAGGAAAGAACTACCATTACTGCTACCACTAACCGGGCGATAAAAGCGGACAAGGACACCAGTATTCGAAAGAACTTAACGTTTTACGACAATGAGTAATATCCCAGTTGCTGGTTGGATTAAAAATACTTGTCTAATCTATTCTTGAAGGCCGTAACTGTTGTACTATCAACGACATCACAGGGTAGAGAGTTCCAAACATTAACAACTCGACTGAAGAAGAAGTGTTTAGCTTCGTGCGACGAGAATCTTTTACCATTTATCTTCAACTTGTGATTTCTTCTTGTTCTATTTGATCGATTAATTGTAAAGTAATCTTCCGCATTAATATCACTGAATCCTTTAAACATTTTAAACACTTTTATTAGATCGCCTCGCATTCTTCGTTTTGATAGGCTGAATAAATCTACTTCTTTAAGCCTTTGTTCATATGATAAATTTCTCAACCTAGGAATCATCTTTGTTACTCTTCGTTGAACCCGTTCCAACTTTTCTATGTCTTTTCTGTAATAGGGAGACCAAAACTGTACACAGTACTCTAGACGGGGTCGAACCAACGAATTATACAGTTTTAATATTACTTTTTCCGATTTATTATTAAAGACTCGTCCGATGAAGCCAACCAATTTGTTTTCAGTTTTAACTACCTTTGAACAATGCTGACCGGGCTTTAAATCGCTTGATATAGTGATTCCAAGATCCTTTTCTTTAGTTACTGCAGAAAGTTGTTGGCCATTCATTACGTACCGAACGCGACTGTTATTTTTTCCGATGTGCAACACTTTACATTTGTCAACCTTAAATTTCATTTGCCATTGATTGGCCCAACGTGCAAGTCGATCTAGATCAGATTGTAAAGCTTCTTCGTCGAGTGTCGCAGTTACTTTACGAGCAATTTTTGTGTCATCAGCAAATTTTGATACTTTGCAAGTGAGCCCATCATCGATATCATTAACATAAATTAAGAAGAGCATGGGGCCAAGCACTGATCCTTGAGGTACGCCGCTTCTGACATCGAGCCAGTTAGATGTAACACCGTCTAGAACTACTCTTTGTTTCCGCTCAGAGAGCCAGTCCGCAAGCCAATTGTGAATGTTACCCGAGATACCGTGCGCCAATACTTTGCTGAGCAATCGTTGGTGGGGGACCTTATCAAATGCCTTTTGAAAATCCAGATAAATGATATCTACTGATCTGCTTTCATCAAACACCTCAAAAATATAATGAAAAAATCAAGTAAGTTAGTCAAACACGAACGTTTACTACGGAAGCCATGTTGCGAATTATTTATTATATTATTTTCTTCGAAGAATTTCACCATATTGTCGCGAATGATAGTCTCCATTAACTTACAAACAATCGATGTCAGGCTAATTGGTCGATAGTTTCCTGGATGAGACTTGTCCCCCTTTTTGAAAATTGGTGTGACTTTTGCAAGTTTCCAATCCGACGGAACTTTTCCAGCTGTTAAAGATTTATTGAATATGATGGAGAGCGGTTTACAAATTTGATGTTTGATTTCTTTTAAGACCCTAGGGGTAATTTTGTCTGGACCAGGAGCTTTGCTTACTGTAATCTTTTCAATTGTGAGTAAAATGTCACTTTCTACGATGAGCACGCCACTTAACATCTTTTCGGTCCTTCTGACCTCCGGCGGTTGAGATGATAAACAATCTTCGACGGTAAATACGGATGCGAAAAAGTTATTCAGGATTGTAGCCATTTCATTTTCATCGTTCGTGTGGTTACCATTTTCATTAGCAACCGGTCCGATACCACAAGTGAGTGACTTTTTATTATTTACATAGCTAAAAAATGCTTTATGATTAGATTTACTTTTTTCCGCTATATATTCTTCAAGATTTTTCTTGCTTCGTTTTATTAATTTCTTGGTTTCGCGGCGAATTCTGTCCAACTCTAGTTTGTCAGCCTCACTCTGAGTTGATATGTATCTACTGTATACGCATTTTTTAAGAGGTAGGCTATTTTGAATTTCGTTATTCCACCATTTGGGTTTCTTTTTAAAAGCTGAACGTCTGTTACGATAGGGTACGCATATGCTTATGGCATTGTTCAATATTGTGGTGAATGCCCCCCAAGATTTATCAATATCTGTTTCCGCCGAGATTTCAGTCCAGTCAGAATTATTTACAATTGATCGGAGTCTTACGAAATTCGCTCTCTGATAATCAGGCACCTTTTCTTTACTAGGAGTTACTTCACTTTCTTTCATATTGATGCTGAATGTGATTGTTCGGTGATCGCTAGAACTAAAAATTGGACCAACATTTACTTCGTTAACTAGATCAGCTGTCGTTGAAAAGATAAGGTCAAGTATATTATTTTTCCGAGTCGGTTTTTGAACGTGTTGATGTAAATCACTTTCTAGTAAATTTGTGTACAGGTCGAGCCCTGTATGACAGTTCAACGGTTCAGCCCATCTTTTCACAAGCAAGTTAAAGTCCCCAACAATTACTGCCTCGCAACTGCTACTTGTTTCTAATAATAATTCACTTAATGCGTGGACGATATCAAGAGTCTGCCTTGGCGATCTGTAGATAAGTCCAATTACTATTTTATGAGATATATTTTTAATTTCAATGATGACTGTGTCTACATTGGTTATAATATCTGTTTTCACGGATACTGGATGGAGAGAGTTGTGGATATAAAAGATAACGCCTCCACCCTGTCTGTTCTCTCTTTCATGACTAAAGATGGTATAACCCGGTAATCTATATTCCGCAATGAAATCTCTATTTGAAGTGTCTATCCAAGATTCTGTGACTCCGATGATGTGATAATGATTTGTAGCTGTGAGGACTTCTAAGTCTTCAAATTTGTTACGTAGGCTACGAGCGTTTACATAGCAAGCTTTAATGTGATTCGAGTCGGGGGTTTTGCGGGTTGAGTGCTCCCTTACGGTGGAGCTGCTGGTGTTCTCGCCTCCGCGTTTTTTGGCTTTCGAAGAGCCACTTGGTCACAGAGCAGCCTCCCGAAACGGGCTGCTCCAACAGGGTTAAAGTGGATGCCATCAGGATGGAACAAGTCTGAATCGTAGTAAAAATTGTTCCACAAATTAGCGAACTGGACGTTTTCTTGTGAGCAAAGGGACTGAAGTCTGTTGTTTGTGCTGAAGGCCTTGCTGTAAAAGCTAGATTCGGCACCGACCCTCGGGAGGATTCCTGAGATTATGATGTTACTGGCATCCGTTTTACGTTTATACTGCTTGATCTTGCGGCGGTATTTCTCAAGCAGTTCCTCAGAACGGGTTGTCTTTACGTCATTCGTCCCCGCGTGAATGACAAAGAGGGTGTTTCGGTCGGCATTTCTCGTGACATCATCGCACGCTGCGGTGATGTCATCCAGTCTGGCACCTGGATAGCAGTAACGTTTTCTGCGGCCGTTTGATGAACGACCACAGAACTCAACCAGCTGGCCACGCACCATGGAGTCCCCAACTAGGCGAGTCTCGAACTCATCCTTCATGGTGTCTGCCAGCACCTGGAACCAATTGAAGGTAGTGGGGGTCAGTAAATCCTTGGTTGCCTGCTTCGGTTTGGCTCCATTCCTTACAGGTTGGAACCCGACATCCTGTGAAGCAGGAAGAGAAGCGTTAAGTGGGGCAGGCTGGAAGTTGTCCTGTGGGGCAGGCTGGGAGTTAGCCTGTGAAGCAGGCTGGGGGTTAGCCTGTGAGGCAGGCTGGGGGTCAGCCTGTGAGGCAGGCTGGCGGTTGTCCTGTGAGGCAGGCTGGGGGTTAGCCTGTGAGGCAGGCTGGGGGTTAGCCTGTGAGGCAGGCTGGGGGGTAGCCTGTGAGGCAGGCTGGGGGTTAGCCTGTGAGGCAGGCTGGGAGTCAACCTGTGAGGCAGGTAACACGTCCTCCCGTGAAGCAGGAGGGTCGTCTGGAGAGGGCACAGTCTCGGTGGAGGGCCTCTCCACCATCGATGGTGGAGTCACTGCCACATTACTTAAAACAAATTCCTGAAGGGCTACGAATTTCTTTTCAAGATCATTATGCTTGACTTTCCATTCAGTCACAGCCTTCTGAAGATGTAGTCTTTGAATGCAGAGGCGGCAAGTTTTACTCAGCTGGAAGAACTGAGCTGCAAATCGTCCGGGACAGACGTCACACTTAAGGTTCGAAGGCATTGTTAGAAATTTAAGCGAGTTTCGGCAAATATTAAAAGCGCTTTCGAAATAACTTAAATTGTGACCATAAATTGAATTGTATAAAAATTGTGCATGGAAATTAGATACTGCCGTGTTAGATGCCTCCAACACTGAGAGTTCGCTCCCACAGGATCTTGAAAATGCCTTAAAGACCAATCGCTTGTCCTGAGCCTCGATCACGAGAGAGACTTTCACAACCCGGCGTCTTTTAGCTATTGTCCTCGAAATTTTGTCCCATAGAACGGGACCGGCGAAGTCACTCAGAGAAAAGCTGGCGAGGGAGGAGAGGAACCAGCAATTCGTTCCCACTTTCCGAAACGTCTAACCCAACTCTGCGACCCTTTCGAGGCCTCGCCAGTAGCTCCTGTCACTAGGTGTTCTCCACCAACTCTAGAGAGTATCAGACGCCCTTCCTGAGAGATCAAAAAGCTGAAATATTCCTTGAGTATAAGAATAACTCTCAGAAACTCCACCTTGAAGCCTGGAGGTACAACCTCAAATGGCCCACGGATGACATCTCTTTCAGGAGAAAACAAGAACCAGCTGTTATGCAGAATAGGGATGGGAGTACCGTCGATAGAGGGGAGGGACGGGGAGCTCACACCGACAACTGGTTCCCAGGGAGGCTTTTTAGTGTAGAGGTCGCCACACTCCTCTACATCGCAGGCCTAAATAATTAGGCACGGTTCAGCTGACTAGGACCCTGGAACTCCAGCCATCGTCTCATAAAGAGATCCTCTGCCTGCAGTCCAATCCACCACTGCTGCTGCCCAGAGGCTTCACCGTGACCCTGGCACGGGAGACAAATCAGGTATTACACCTTGTCCAAGGGTGACCTGAGACTATGCAAGGCAGGGACGTCTAGTTCCCTGAGGTGAAAACACTTCACCCGCATACCGCTAGGTTAAAAAAACGCCAACTTGTTCTGCTCCACTGCACACGACACAACGCCTCTTACTTACCACCAAAAAAACACATGCCACAAAAGGCTTCCCCGCTAACATGAAATCCCTCTTTATTTGGAAGGATAAGACAACCCGCAAAAAATCCTGATCTGCATAGAAGAAGGAGAGGAGAGGGGCTGAGAGTATGAAAAGGTAGCAAAGTAATGAATAGAACTTAGGAGATAGGTTACGGGGAAAGAGGCAAAGATTAAAGAGGGGAAGGTAATGAAAGTCAGGAGAGACGAAGAAAAGATATTGAAAGAGATTACGGAGAAAGGATACATACAGAGGAGTAAGCGACGAAGAAAGAAATAAGCATGTGAAGGAAGGAAGAAAAGGAGTAGACAATGAGGGGACGGGGAAGGTATGGAAGCGAATGAAGCGAATGATAAAATAGAAATAAAAGACGGGGAGGAAAAGGACACGGAAGAAAGGGAAACATATAGAGGGTTGAAATGTGAATCCTCGTGAGAAGGGATCGATACCACAACCGCTCTGAAGGTCGTCTTGAAAACAAGTTATGGAACTGATCGAGTTTCAGCAATAGTCTCGAAGGGGTGAGAGAAGGAGGTGGGTGTGGTTAGAGGTGTTGAGTGTCGGGGCGTTGTTGCCGGGTGGGACTGAGTTTGATACATATAGGAAGGAGTTTGAGGGAGTACACTAGGGTTATATTGGTATCGATGGAATGAATTTAAGTGGGTTCGGATGTGTATGCGTAGGTATAGGGAATGTAAGGGAATAGGAAGGTTGTTTGAAGTTGACTGGGGTGTACATAAGGGTGATTGAGGAAGGGATAGAAATTTACAGGGTTCTCTCTCAGAATATACCTTATGGGACGGTGAATGGGTGGGTGTGTCCGTAGTTATAGGGAATGTAAGGGTATGGAGAGGATGGCTGGAAGGGACTGGGGTGTTAATGTAGGGTTTGTACTGACTTAAAGGGTGATTCGGGCTTGATAAATTTCATGGAAGCGTGGGAAGAATAAGCTCAGTTTAAACCTCGGGCAATGAAATGTCTGTAATGAAAATTTCACCTTTTTCTCTAAGCTTTGTTAAAAAAAAATGTTCGCTTAAAAAAAAAGTATGAGCCTGGAAACTATACGAGTCATTTTTTTGTGGAGTCTTCCATCAAAAAAAAAATATAAAAGAAAATATGAGGGAGGATGCTTTGCAGTTTTGCCCACATTCATTTTAGGAAAAGTGGAAATATGAAATTAGTTCCTGAGTGAGGCTGATTTATTTCTTCCGGGTCCTTTTCCTCCCCTTTTTTTCTTCTTCCTGTCTTATCACTTGCTTCATTCTCTTCCATACCTTCCCTTCTCATTTATCATTTCCGCCTCTTTTTTTTTCCTTCATTCATATGCGTATATATTCTTTCCCTCTGAAAAGGAAAAGCATGTTGGTGGAAAGGAAATACAAAAGCGACAAAAATGTATATGTGTTTTGTGTCTTCTAAATAGTTAAGGTTCTGTTTTATTGCCTTTAATTAGTGGAATTGGGAAGTATCTTAGCTCTCGTGGGGGCCATGAGGATCAGGTGAAGAGGATGAGCGAGGAGGAGTAAGGCCAGAGGAAGGGAGGCGTGGGGAGAGGGGGTAGATGAGGGACACGTGGGAAGGGGAGGGGGAGGGGAGGGGAAATTTATCGTAAAACTTGTCCAACAGGTTACGTCATATATCACTCGCCTTCCCATTCTTGTCTTGCCCTTTTAAATTCATTACACTCACTAAAGTGCTGCTGCTGTTTACTTTCTTTCCTCCTTTTTGTAGCATTTTTAAGGGTTCTCGAATTCTGCTTATTTCCTTTTTTTTTTTTTTTTTATCTCGCTCTCGTCTCCCTTGTCATATGAATAACAATCTTTCCAATCTTTCAAAAGACGTAAACGGGAGAAAAGGTAGCCAGGGAGATTGAAAGAAGAGGAGGAGAAGGAGGAGGTGTAAGAGGAGGAGGAGGAGGAAGAGGAGTGAAGAAGAGGAAGAGGAACAGATTGATAGGAGAAGAAAAACGAGGCAATAAAATAAGGCAAAGAAAATGACGGTGAAATGTATAAGAAGGAGGAGGAGAGGAGCGGAGAGGAGAGAGGAGGTGGCCGAGTGAAGGGAGGGAGGAGGGAAGGAATAAAAGAAGGAGGCGAGGGAGGGGAAATCCCATTAAGGAGGGAGGGAGAAGGTGTTACCACTATCCTTTCGGGAGACCAAATTGCCTTTCTCCCATTGACGTTCCCTTACACTGATGAGTGACGTGGAAACTCGGCCAAATCTTCGCCGTAGGATCGAATAGGACGCGGTCACCATTGTGCTCCTCGATCCCCCTTTTAGGCCAACTTGGATCCTCTTCAATTCGTGTTCCCGAGGCTCTGAATACCTTATGGGACACGCTTCACCTCACTCACATCAGACAGACCTCGAGACAGACCACAAGAAAGAAGGTTGGCCTATTTTGAGTTGCTTGGATGCAAGAGGAACCTTGACATACCACACTCTCTCTCTCTCTCTCTCTCTCTCTCTCTCTCTCTCTCTCTCTCTCTCTCTCTCTCTCTCTCTCTCTCTCTCTCTCTCTCTCTCTCTCTCTCTCTCTCTCTCTCTCTCTCTCTCTCTCTCTCTCTCTCTCTCTCTCTCTCTCTCTCTCTCTCTCTCTCTCTCTCTCTCTCTCTCTCTCTCTCTCTCTCTCTCTCTCTCTCTCTCTCTCTCTCTCTCTCTCTCTCTCTAATAAGGGAGACATTCATAAGGTTTTGTTGGTAAGAGAACCGGGTAGGACACGAAGTAATGGGTTTAAACTGGATAAATTCAGATTCAACAGGGACATATGCAAAAATTGGTTTACAAACAGGGTGGTGGATGAGTGGAATAGGCTTAGCAGTCATGTGGTGAGTGCCAATACAATTGTCACATTCAAAAATAGATTAGATAAATTCATGGACAGCGATATTAGGTGGGGTTAGATACACGGGAGCTACACGGGAGCTTAGGCTCAGAGGAGCTGCCTCGTACAGGCCTACCGGCCTCTTGTAGACTTCTATGTTCTTATGTTCTTATGTTATCTCTCTCTCTCTCTCTCTCTCTCTCTCTCTCTCTTCGTCGCCCAAGGAGCCGCCATTTGTCTTAGTCAAGTGAATGGGATGCTCCTCTCCTCCTCATTTAGTCGGCGCCCCGGCCCTGGCAGTCTACAATTAGAAGTCTATCAAAACAAAGACCCTCCCACCTCGTGTAGCTATTGAGCGTAAGGTGTTTGGACGGAGAAGCTGCTGAAGATGTGTGTGGGGTGAGGGATAAGGTGCCTCCTGTGCTGTGTAAGGGGGATGTGTGTGGAATGGGAAGAGGGAAGGGGATGTTAAGATGTACTGGAATGAAACGGTTTGAAGAGGTTGCTGAAGATGTGTGAGGGATGAGGAATAAACTGCCTCCTGTAGTGTTTGAGAGAGACTTTGTGATTGTGCGTGGAAGGAGATGAGGACGTGTTAAAGGAAATGGTGATATTAAATTATACTGGAACAAAACGATTTGGAGAACCAGATAAAGATGTGTAAGGTGAAGGTTGGAGACTGAGGAAGCATGGGAAGGGAGGGGAGGATGACTAAGGGAGTTGTAAGTTCGAGATTTACGAACAAAATTTGAGGGTTATTAAGAAAGTAAGACGAGAGGGGATTTACATGTGTGAGGAAGGCTGTTTGGCGATGTATACGGATGGTTGGATCATTTAGGGGAGGTAATGGGATTTAAATTAACTGAAATCAATCAATCAGAGGGATGTGCTTTGAACAGTTGTGAGTGAGGGGGGCAGGTGAGGAAAGGAGAGAAAGGGATTTAGGCGAGGTAGCGTGGTGGGAAGGCATTAGTAAGGAAAATTTGAAGATGGATGTGTCACTTGCAAATTAGTATGTGCTATGAGGTACTTAAGATGCTTGGAAGGCGAGGCGGGTCGACAGATGTTCCGAAATGTGAAGAGGTCAGGGAGAAATAAAGTAAGGAAAGGAAAAAAGTAAATCACCGACAGAAAAAAAAATATCGTAGGTAAAGAAATATTATCCATCATCTTGGGAATTTTTTGACTAGGAAATGCTCAGTAATGTTTATACGTAGAGCTTACCAGAAGTGAGGGTGTTTGTTTTTTCAATATAGTAGGAGACAGACCAAACGTTAAATGAACAAAAAAAAAAAGATCCCCGTAACATATTATTCGTGTATAGAAAAGTGATTTGCCAAAAACTAGAATCAAGCTTCGGTCCAGAGGTGTATGAAGGTACTTAGTAAAGGGTTGCAGGAAAATCTATATGGAACTGTGGTAAGTATTAAGAGTTAAGAAGAAAGCTAACGTAGAGTGAATGGGGCAACGTGTGTGTGTGTGTGTGTGTGTGTGTGTGTGTGAGAGAGAGAGAGAGAGAGAGAGAGAGAGAGAGAGAGACGATGTGGAATAACGTGGTAAGCGAAAAAAAAAAAGTCCCTTCATTTGTGTGTGTGTTCCTTGTGTTTCCCAAAGTTCTGTACGGAGAGCTGCTGCCTCGGGTGCTCCATTGTTGTACCAGCGCTGTAACTCTCACCTGTGTATTGTTTGCCTTGCGTTACGTTGTTATTTTCTCAGTACTGGCCTTCCCCTTACCTGCTTCGGCGGGCTCGTGAAGCCATGTGTCCTTAAAGTCACATGTTTAACTGTTCGTCTTTATATAAGTTGATGATTCTCTATTTTGTATATTTTATTAGTGGATATATATTTTGGGGGCATATATGTTTTATTTATTTAGTCATATAAGTAATTAGTGCCATTTTTGTTGCTTGTAGAAGGTGTCGGTTATCGTGTTTATATCGGATACTTTTTCATTTGTTTGGGATCGGTCATGTGCTTGTATTCCTATGTTAAATGTGTTTTGAACCGTGCTCTCTCTCTCTCTCTCTCTCTCTCTCTCTCTCTCTCTCTCTCTCTCTCCTTTTTATATTTGCTGACGACACTTATACAGAACATATTTGTTTTAACGAGAAACATATGTTTCACTGTGCCCTTTTCATTGCTTAAAATGTCACTTTTTTTTCTTGTGCATTATTTCAAAAGCCCTCTACACTTGTTCACTGTGTATTTAGCATCACTAGTGGTGTGGGGCATGTTCTTCGCCACCTGTGAGCAGCCACTTTTACCTGCTGGGTGGACATTTCCCTCACTGTTGGCCCTGCTGCAGTGAATGTGTTCCACAGGCGGGACACCCTGGAGGTGAAGGTCCGTTGGTCCTGGATGGCGCGTGACCTCGGCACCCCGACCTGCTCGTGGCTGGAGAGTATCGTTCTTGTATCTCTCACAGCCTCTCGCGGGGGGAGCCTCAGCCTCGCCAGGTGTGGTACTCCTTGTACCTGGGCCTTGTGGAACACCACCAGCGCAGCGACGTCCCGGCGGTGCTCCAGAGTGTCTAGAGGTATAATATCCTGAGGGGGCGGCTGGGGGTTGTTCTCCTGTAACAGTCGCTGCACCCGTCGCTCCACCTTGTCCAGTCTCTGCAGGTGTGTGGCAGCGCTGGACATCCAGGTCAGAGCCCCGTACTCCAGGTAGGGTCTTACCTGGGCCTTGTAGAGGAGCATAATTCCTCGCTTGTCGAGGAAATTAGCCACTCTACGAAGGGCAGAGACACGTAGGGAGGCTTGGTGGGCGACGTATTTCAGGTGGCGGTCGAAGCTCAGCTCTCGGTCCAAGTCCACTCCGAGGATCCTGACGTAATCCTGGAGCGGGAGGGTGACGGAGCCAAACATCACCCTTCCTTCGACAGCTTGTGTGGCTGCCGGGGACCGAGAGATCACCATCGCCTGAGTCTTCTCAGGAGCAAAGTTCACCTGCCAGCGCTCCCCCCACTCCCGTATCAAGCGTAGTTGCTGGTTGACGTCAGCAACCGCTTGCTGGCTCTCTTGGCGAGGGTAGGAGAGGGAGAGCGTGCAGTCGTCAGCGTATGCAGAGACTGCTGGCAGACTCCTGAGAAGGTCGTCGATGTACAGATTCCAGAGGACAGGTCCCAGCACAGATCCCTGAGGGACTGAGGCACCCACTGGGAGGTCCTTGGACTGCTGGCCGCCGACGACGACGTGGAGGCTTCTTCCTTGAAGGTAGTCGCTCATCACCATCAGCAGGTGTCCTTGGATGCCTTTGGCACGAAGCTTCTCCAGCAACCCCGCGTGCCACACCCGGTCAAAAGCACCCGCGATGTCGAGAGCGACGACAATGGTATCCAGGCCGGTGTCTAGTGAGTCCTGCCAATCCTTGGAGAGGAGCAGCAGGAGGTCTGAAGTGGAGCGGCCAGATCTGAACTCAAACTGCTGGTCAGTGATGAGGGCGTTGTTCTCGAGGTGGCGGGTGATGGCCTCCACCACTATTCTCTCGAAGATTTTTCCAACTACAGACAGGAGGGAGATAGGCCTGTAGTTGGCAGCGTCAGATCTGGCCCGCTTTTTGTGAACCGGCACCACACGAGCCTCCTTCCATATAAAGGGCCAGGTGTTCTCCCGGACACAGGCCCCGAACACCTCCGAGAGGGGTCCTGCCAGCTCACTGGAGCAGTGACGCAGCACATGTGGGCTAACGTTGTCAGGACCAGTGGCCTTCCTGACGTCCACCGCTCTAAGAAGGCGCTCCACTTGCTCCCGGTGTACCGCAACCTCTGTCAGGGTCTGGTTGCATTCCTGTGGCAGTTGTGGTGGAGGTCTGGTGGGGTCGGCGACGGACATCTTGGCAGAGAAAAGGTCAACCAGGAGCTCTGCCTTCTCCCTGCTGCTGGTGGCTGTGGTGCCGTCCTGCTTGGTGAGGGGAGGGATTTTTTCTTGGTGGCTGCTGCCTTGCTTTTCCTTAACAAGGGTCCACCAGGTCTTGCTGCCCACCCTTGGCCCGCACAGCTTGGCGCGGAGGTCTCTTTCCAACCTCCGTTTCGCCCATTTACTGGTGGCCACCATATTTTTGCACGCCGCTCGATGCAGGGCTTTGTTTCGGCGGGTTGGGCTCCTTTTGTAGTGGAGCCACGCAGAATATTTTCTTTCTGCAGCAAGACGGCAGCGGTAACCAAACCAGGTCTGATCGGTGGGCTTAGAGGTGTACTGGCGGTGTGGGATGTGCTCTCGTTGGAGAGCTTTGAGTCGTTCAGTAAAGGCCTTCGCCATGGGCTCTGCTCTCTCTCTCTCTCTCTCTCTCTCTCTCTCTCTCTTTTTCGGTTAATTATTTTTCCCTGTGACAACTCGGTGAACCTAACGTGTAATCCTTCCACAAGAGGATGAACTTAATTCCCAGAGAATAGCTGCAGAGTTGTCTTTGACCTTCCAAAATAAAACAACGATAAAAAGTAGCCGGGGTCTATGAACGTGGGCGGGGGGTACGAATATTTTTCAAAAGGTTTCAATACTTACATGATTCATTTTGCTTCCCCTTTACGTAGGCCGTCTCCAGCATCACTACCACCAACGCCATGGATAATATATGGATTTTTTTTCATTTTACTACCCTTATTTCTGTTGGTTTCTTTGAGTATTTCATCATCAGGCACCGTCACCACCACCGCCGCCACCTCCAACGTCCGCATCATAACCACCGCCACCGCATTCATCACCACTTCCAAAATTTATATAGCATTGTTATTATTCTTTTTCATTATTTGTACTAGTAATAGTAGTAGTTGTAGTCGTAGTAGTAGTAGTAGTAGTAGTAGTAGTAGTAGTAGTAGTAGTAGTAGTAGTAGTAGTAATTGTAATAGTAGGAGTAGTAGTAGTAGTAGTAGTAGTAGTAGTAGTAATATTATTATTATTATTATTATTATTAGTAGTAGTAGTAGTAGTAGTAATGGTCTTAATATTGTCTGTATTATTTACCCTTTAACACACCACTACCGCCACCACCACCACCACCACTACCGCCACCACCCCCACCACCACCACTACCACCACCACCCTGTACCTCCACCACCATCCCCTGCACCACTACCACCACCACTGCCACCTCCCCCAACAGTAATGAAACTAGAGAAAATATGTGAAGAGTAATATTTTCAAAGGTCACGATTTTATATGCTGTCGTTGCCACTCATCCCCTCCAGCATCACCACCACCCCCACCCCAACCTCACCCCCTCCCCACCACCGCCACCACTTCGCGAGATTAACACACAAATGGCCCGTCAGATGGCTCTATGCACCCCGTCTGATCCTTGTCTTCTGGGCTTCAAGTCTTCGCCTCGACGCCCGGGACTCTGCCATTAATCTCGCCTCACTTTTCCTCGGCCCGGCCTCTAGACACCCTCCGTCAGGCCAGGCCGTCCGCGCACGACAAACGATGCGCCTGCTAACGGTAGAGGCTTGAAGTTTAAGAGTGCAGTTCTACCGGTCTACCGTTTCTTAGATATCATAGAGAAGGTAATTACAAGGGACGGTATCACCCTTCTACTCCCTCGATGCTTTATTGAGGGTAAATGGTTCTGCTTTATCGATATATGGAAGAAGATGCAAGAGGTGGCAGTTTAAGGAGTTAAAGCCAATCCCACCGTAAGAAGCTTCTCACCTCTATCCTCCTACCTGTTCACACCTTTATAAGTGCCAAACGGGATGTGCATGATTTTAGAGCCAAGATAAGGTTGACTAAATGTAAGCTGTTTATATATCGTTATCAGTCGTTGGCCTTGTTCATGTTGGATGTGGTCTTAGAGGAGGAGGAAGTGGAAGAAGAAGTAAAGAAGAGGGAGGAATGAGAAAAAAGAAACAGAATAATGAAAAGGAGAAGCAGGTGGCTGGGTTGCGCGCATAATAAATTGAAAGCATCTTCTTGAGCTGGACCGCTGTAATGAAGGAAAGAGAGAGAGAGAAGAGAAGAGAAGAGAGAGAGAGAGAGAGAGAGAGAGAGAGAGAGAGAGAGAGAGAGAGAGAGAGAGAGAGAGAGAGAGAGAGAGAGAGAGAGAGAGAGAGAGAGAGAGAGAGAGAGAGAGAGAGAGAGAGAGAGAGAGAGAGAGAGAGAGAGAGAGAGAGACAAACTGAGAAAGAAAGTAACTCAGGCACATTTTAAAACACACACACACACACACCATAAAGTGCTCGTTTACATAAGTGACAGCTACATAGAGTAGAGACAGCGGCAACACTAAAAACTTGCCTCTTTTGTGAAATGTGAAATAAAGGAACACAAAAAAATAATAGATGAAACAGTATATTCGTTATTTTTTTCTCTTTGTTTCTGCAAATGAACAGCGAGTCAAGGATCCAAACGAGTGACAATAGGTGTGCAGAAAAAGCATATATCACTAAACAAAAACAAATATAAAACATGAAAAATAAAGCAAATCCGAGTCGGCGATAAAAATGACATGACAACAAATTTTAAAAACGAGCTCATAGTTAAAAAAGAGCAAAGACAACGAACGTAGGGTTGAAAATGGAATTAGTGAAGAGCTCAAATCATGCTAATAGTCGCATCAAAGAATCCTGAAGCCCGGCCAGTACGCAGATTACCAGGAAACAAGGGCGAAAAATAGGCGTCCTTCACGTTATGGAGCTCAAAAGGGCGATAAATATTCTTGATTTGCCGGGGAAATGGGACACAAAAGGGGGAAAAAATGGTTACCTTGCATTTTAATAATCAGAGGACGGACTGTTGTGAACGCTTCCTGGAAAACAGATGAAACGGTGAAAAAGGGTCAGTTTTGTATGACGGCGAGATCATTTTTAGACCTTTCGCGTTAAGCTGATGCGCACTTGTAGCTTTCTTTTAACTTTTTATACTCCAGTAACTTAATTGATCTATTCTTTTTGGGGCTTAACTTTTTTATTTTATTTATATCACACTCCTCTACCATATTATTATCGGGTTTAATCGATGAAGTAGACTCCTCCGCTGCTATAGACACGTTTTTTCTTGTCCTTTTTGCTTTCTCTCTCTCTCTCTCTCTCTCTCTCTCCCCCCCCCCCCCCCACCAGCCATCTGCTTTTCTTTATTTAATGTCAGAGTCTTTAACAACCAGTTGCTATAGACAGAACAGGTACTATCCGTGTATTTCTCTCTCTATATATACTCTCCCATCGTCTTCCCTAGTACTTGCTTTCTTGCTCTTTAATTTGCGCTGGAGTCTTTAACAACCATTTCCTTCAGTTAGTATGGACGGAACCAGTACTATCTGTGTATTGCCGTCTATCCTTTGGCATTACTCTCCCATCCTTTTCCCCGGTAGTTGCTTTTCCCTCCCTCCACGCAAGGAAGTCTCTCTCAGGGGCAGTGAAATATTCCATCTCCTCTTTAACAACCCAACGAGAAAATGTTATGCATTGGCCCACGTTAAGAAGGAGGAGAAGGTGGCGGAAGATGAGAAAGAGAAGGGAAAGGAAGAGGAAGAGAAGGGTAAGGAGAAACTGAAAGTGGAAAGTTGGAGGAGGAGGAGGAGTGGGAGGGGAAAGAAGGGGAAGGTGGGAGAAGAGGAGGAAAGAAAGAGTTAGAAAGGATGGGAAACGATAAACAGAAATTGTTGACTGTGAAAAGAAGAGAAAGAATGTAGTAAAATGCTGAAGAAGAAACGAACATTGTCAAGGAGGAATGTGTGAAGAAAACAGATGTTCCTTAAGTTAAAATGTAACCTTAAGTATCTCAAGGTCTCAAGCACCAGTTAAATAAAAAAACAAAAAATATTGTTAAACTTAGCCTCCTTCTTGCCTGTGTTATTGTAATGCGACGTTGTTTCGAACTCTGTAATCATAATGTCTCAAGTCACCTCCTCACAAGGCAGAACACTTGTTAATATAGAACTTGTTGCTGGCACGCTGTTTTCTCTGACCTTGGTGGCGCTTGCAGCCTCGTAATGTCAGTGGCCTCAAATACATTAAAAGTTGATTAATATGAATTCCACAGGTCAGAAACTCCGATATCCCGAGTCCATGAGATCATAAAATCATAATTCCTCCCCAAGAGAAGTCCGAATCCTTTGAGACAAAAGAATTATCAGGCGCAAAACATGTGTCCGAAACTTGACGTGCAGGAAATTATCAAAACACGAAACAGAAACAAATGGACGGAATTATTGAAGGCAGGAAATCATAATGTTAGATATGTGAACTAAGAAAAAAAATCAGGTTTATCGAAAGTTTGTATTTTTCTGATATTAACCCCGTGACTGCGTATTTCCCACAAGAAGATATCACCGAGCTACTGGAATGGAGCAAAAAGTGGCTGCTACAATTCAGTGACGAAAATGTAAAGTGCTGCATCTTGGGAGGGGTTATCCAGCATACCAATACCACTAACCAGTACTTTACCCTCATCACATTATAGTATTATCCAGTAGCTACTTTACTTACGTCACATAGTATTAACCATTACTTTACCTACGTCACATTATAGTATTACCTAGCACTTTACCTACATCACATTATAGTATTAACCGTTACTTCATACGGAACGGAATATAATACTTTGCATGTACGGAATGACATGTGTGACGTTTTCTGCTGTAATGAGAAGTGATGGGCTACAAAACAAACCAGAGTGGAAAATGAGTATTGATTAATGCCTTCATGAAATGCTCATTTATATTCTATCTTTGGATTTTTTTTTGTTTTGTTTTGTTTTTTGTTTGTTTTTGCAAAAATTCCCCTTCGGCAGCCCCGCATGGCCATTCCCCCCACGCCCGAAGCCTCACAGCGCTCTTGATTGTCGCCCGCCTCCCGCCGCGAACACTGTCCTGGAGCATGATTTGGCGACGCACTAGCATAGATTATCAGTCACGAATATCCTTTTATGAATATCTTTTTGTAGTATTCAGGTTCGAAGTATTGTATATATTATATATATTGTGTCTATTTTGTGTTTGTTGTTTATGTAACTGTTTATATGCTTGTTTTTTCCTTTTATCTCTTGTTTATGTGGACTTTTCATATGTATAATTTCCTTGTAACAGAATAGTGTTTTGACGGAAACACGGTTATAAAAGAGAACCCCACAAGACCAGTGAAGGGACTGTAACTGCTGTTTGTCTCTCCTTATTGGGTAACACAATGACCAAGTTGGCAGTCTGTAACATGACTGAATAATTCTTCAAAGTAGAGAACATTGTTTGGTGTAGAGGTTCAGAAAGGTTAGGGTATAATAATGATAATTCTGTCGTACATTAAAAATATATTTAAGCATCAGCTCTCATGATGACTTCGGTAATGTGTCAGTGACGACGTTGCGACTCCTTGGATAATTGATCATGCTGATATGAGTCTCCATCGGAGACGAGGCCAAGCCTAAGCCATTCCCAAAACCCCTTCCGGGAATGTAGTTAAGATGGAATTAATGTTCATACTGGACAGAGTCGCCGTTGGAAAGCAGAGCCGCGGAGGGTCCTGCAAGGAGAACGGTGACGCCGTGGGGGAGCTGGATAAGCCTGCCGCCAGGGGTGATGATGCCGCTCTCGCCAACTACGGCCCGCTTCTTTCGGCTGTACTGGATGCCTTCTCCGGTGGAGAGAAGAGCAGCAGATGGACCAGCACTAACAACGGAGACTCCAGGAGCAAGCTGGATCAGCCTGCCGCTTGGGGTGATCAAACCTGATGGGCCAACCACTGCTCCGGAAGATCGCTTCTTGCGGTACTGGACGTTGTCACCGTTGGTGAGGACGGCGCCGGAGGGGCCCTCCACTGCGATCTCAACACCTACAGGCAGGTGCCTTTTCTGGCCGTCATTGAAGAGCACGCCGGAGGGGCCTGCGAGCAGCACCTGGGAGGGCGAACGCTTCTTGCGGTACTGGACGTTGTCACCGTTGGTGAGGACGGCGCCGGAGGGGCCCTCCACTGCGATCTCAACACCTACAGGCAGGTGCCTTTTCTGGCCGTCATTGAAGAGCACGCCGGAGGGGCCTGCGAGCAGCACCTGGGAGGGGGAACGCTTCTTGCGGTACTGGACGTTGTCACCGTTGGTAAGGACGGCGCCAGAGGGGCCCTCCACTGCGATCTCAACACCTACAGGCAGGTGCCTTTTCTGGCCGTCATTGAAGAGCACGCCGGAGGGGCCTGCGAGCAGCACCTGGGAGGGGGAACGCTTCTTGCGGTACTGGACGTTGTCACCGTTGGTAAGGACGGCGCCAGAGGGGCCCTCCACTGCGATCTCAACACCTACAGGCAGGTGCCTTTTCTGGCCGTCATTGAAGAGCACGCCGGAGGGGCCTGCGAGCAGCACCTGGGAGGGGGAACGCTTCCTGCGGGAGGGCAGACCGTCGCTGTTCAGCTGCACGTTCCTGCCGTCGGCCTTGACGACACCGGAGGGCCCGACAATAACGATCTCATCGGCTTGCTCTGGGGTGAACTGCACGTTGTTGCCGTCAGGGTACACGATACCAGAGTAGCCGTAGGGGCCCTGAGCCTCCTGTGGGACGGGCACGGGCGCGGGTGCGGCGGGGGTGCCAGCGTGAAGGGCGGCAAAATCGCGGTCAAACTGGACATGGGTTCCGTCATGCATGACGACACCCGCCTCCCCGATGGCGGCGATGTTGTCGGCCTCTTCGCGGGTGAACTGCACCAGCCTGCCGTCAGGATACACGATGCCAGACTGCCCGTACTGGGCGCTGACGCCCGCCGCCAGCAGGCACATGGCTACCTGTGGAAGCACAAGGGAGGGTAAGAAATTCGTCACACTTGTGTTCTAGAGGTGTTCAGAGTGACAAGAGTAAAAACAGAATGCCAAGAAGCGAGAAGCCTTACCAAAAACTTCATGATTGCTTTCGTGGTCTTCCTCAGCACTCCAAGACGCGGCTACTGGAAGGACTGACTCCGAGAGGCGGCGGCCGCTCTTTTATAGGGACTCGCTCCGCCACCTTAACCTTGAAAAAACAGTACAAAAACAAACGTGCCAGGGAGCAGACTCGACACGGAACTAAAAAAACAATCCAGTGTCTATGAATATTTATATCTTTATCACCGCGGGGCTTTGAAACACCCGGCAGCATAATGGTTTACTGATCTCTCTCATTGGAAGCGCGACAGCTATTCATGCGCGGATGAGCGGCCGACGAATAGTCACTCATTCATCCTCGGGGCGGCGGTTGTGTTACGGGTCCATGAAAAATAGTTATGAAGGGAGCTTTCACTTTGTTTCTGTGAGCCTGTTTTTGTACGGATTGAAGTATGAATTAATAGCTCCAGGTATCATTTTTGTATTGCCTTTGGATCATTATTGTCATTATTACTATTATTATTTTTCATTATCGTCGTTATTATCATTATTATTGGTTGTCATTTTTAATTGTAAGTGATAACCATCCATAACAATTATTATTGAGGGCCCAGGCAGTGTTAGACAATTAATAATATGCTGGAGCTTTTCCTTTACCGAGTCAATTACTGTGCAATAAAGCGGTCCATCCCCAAGCAAAGCGTGCGGGTCCAGGTTGGCGAGGCTTTCACCTGACGCAAGAGAGAAACAATGAAAAAACTAAAACAATCTCGGTGTCGGAATATTAATTACCTCCTGACCACGATAGTAAAAGTTAGTTACGTGTCTTCTATCTTTGCGACTGTAACCCCATATGACCTTTTACTTTGTGTCATTGTTCTTTATAATTATGAGCTAAATTAACTCGACGCCTCACAAAAGGGTGTGGTAACTATGCCTCATCCGGCGGAGGATTAAATGTCAACCTCCAAACCAACGCGGGCCCGGCCTGGCAACACTGAGAGCATGACAACATTGCAGAATTGGGATATTGACTCTGCAGCCGGCAACAGCGGCGGCAGCTTTGTCAATTAGCATGTTACGAGACTCTACCTGGTTCTCATAGTCTTCCTTTCACTTAGCAGCCACCAACCCAATCCATGAACAGGCAACATTACCCCCAAAAACCGGTATCTGTCCCCTTGCCTACAACCAACTATCAGACCTTGCCCATACTCGTCTCTGACCATATTCACCTGCTTACCAAACCAACTACTAATTTACATATCCACATTTACTTGATTGTACGCTGATGGCTCCTTGATGTAGATTTGTTAGTTAGTAGTTGGTTTGGCTCTCACAGGCATGCAGGTTAATATGGACAGGGACGAATATGGGCAAGGGCTGATAGTTGACTTAGGCAAGGGGACAGTTTTGAAGGTCACGCTGCCTGCTTATATACTGGGCAGGTGACTGCTAACGAAGGGGAAGACTATGAGCACGCACGAGGTAGAGTAAGAGAAGTGGAAGTCTTAAAACACACATGGAACTATATTAGGTCAGTTTTTTATCACCTTGGTCTAAGTTACTTTTTTTTACAGCAAATGAGTCAGTTCAAGGGCATAAAAAAGGGAAAAGTAATGAAAAAAAAATGCTGCTCACTGTTCCTAAAGAGTTAGAGGAGTGGCCGAAAGATAGGTCAATTTCGAGAGGAGAGGTGTCCTGATACCCTCCTCTTGAAAGAGGTCAAGTCGTAGGCAAGAGGAAATACAGCTGAAGGAAGATTGTTCCGGAATTTACCAGTGTGAGGGATGAAAGATTGAAGATGCTGGTTAACTCGTGCGTAAGGGATTTGGACAGTAAAGGGATGAGCTCGAGTAGAAAGTCGTGTGTGGCGAGGCCGCGGGAGAAGGGGAGGCATGCAATTAGCAAGTTCAGAAGAGCAGTCAGCGCGAAAATATCGATAAAAGATAGAAAGAGAGGCATCATGGCGGCGGAATCTAAGAGGTAGAAGACTATCAGTAGCAGACTATTGCGTGAGCTCATTTGTGTGAACTATTATGGTACTCATCCCTGTTTGTATTGTCATAAAAATATCATACGTAGTGAAGAAAACAAAAAATAAATAAAAGACAAGCAATTTCTTTAGAGTCTGATGGCTACACTTTTTTTTTTTTTACGTCTTGGCCTATTGCGCCGATAGGCTTCTTCCCGGTGGATCCTGATGGTCGGCCCAAGGCTTCTTCCCGGTGGAGCCTGATGGTCGGCCCAGCCTATTCTGGCCCAGGCGAGTGTTTATAGTGGCGCCATCTTGCAATGGCTCATGCTGCCCTCCCGGAGCTGATCTTTAATCCTAGAATCTAGAGTCCGGGTTGATAGCCGGTTTTCTGGACAGCATGTGGGTAGTTTTAAGCCACTCGGCGGCGGCTGAAAAATCCCAGCTTGGTGGCACCGGGCGGGGATTGAACTCGCGCCGTCCTGAACGCGGCGCCATCACGCTGTCCATTCAGCCACCGCCTCCCTGATACAGACAGAGAGCTAGATAGTTGAATAGATAGACAGATAGATAGATAGATAGATAGATAGGCAGACATACAGACATATAGGATGGCATTTATATAGAGGAATACCCATGAATACATATAGATATAGATAGATGGAGAGATAGAGGGTTAGATAGATAGATACATGCATACATAAATAGATCAGTAAATATTCAGACAGTCAGACTAACAACGAAATAGGCAAGCAACCGATACCCCCCACATTAATTAAGTAGTCGCTTGCAAGAACGCTAGCCACCGTACTTACGGGAACTTACGTGAATCACCTGCCACCGGACGGTCGTTAGAGTGAATGATAATGTTCGTGTTTGTTGCGATAGGCACGAGACTGAGCACGAAGGAGAACAGTAAGCGTATAAGGAATAAATGCAGTTGTTAGTCAGGTTTAGAAAAAGGGAATTAGGAATACTGAAAGGTAAATGGAAAAACGTCAGTTGTACAGAATTTTAATATCAGGTCAGACTCAAGAATGCACCACTGGATAACGTCTAAGTCTCCGAATTTAAATATTACTGGCAGATCATCTTTGTATTCGAGACGTTTTATTTCAATTTCTTACATGTGATTTTTTTTTATGCAAGAATAATGCATCTGACACGTTTCTTCTTGCAACGAATGGTATTTTTCTTCTAATATAGTTATTGAATCTTGATGAGGATGGTGATGGTGGTGGTGTCTTTTTTTTTAGATTTGTTTTCCGAAAGAAGTATGTTCGTTTTTTTTCTGTCGAGTTGCTTTAAAAGGGGCAACTTTCCAAGCTCCGTGTAAGTATGGGGCGGCACTGCTATCTTGGTCGGTCACGGATCAGGTATGGTCTTGAATACTTGCAATTAAATAAGTAACATACTTTTTATAGTAACTGACTCGTAACGTTATGATGTGCTTAGGGCGTATAACCTACACTGGAAGACGTCTTCGGCGCAGAGAGAGCGGTGCTTGTCAAACTATTATGACTGATTTGTTGTTCCGAATGAGGATGGCGACCTTTACTTTGTGACTTTGTGATTCGCCTGTGATACTTATCCAGCAGTTTCTTGGACCCAGTCTTGCAGACGTCGAAGAAAACTTTAAAATGAAAAAAGATTGATAAAAGAAAAATAAATTAAAAGTGAAGCTTTGTAAGACAAGAAACACAGAGGAGAGAAAGGGAGAGAGTAATAAAAAAAGACAACGATGAGAAAACTAGTAAATTTGAAAATAATAATATCTATCGGGGTCTACACATTAAATGTGCATCAGATATCAATAATTACGGCAGTGCATTCGTAGAAAATAACTATCGCTAATTAAGACGAAACATTAAATACACATTAATATCAATAATTATGGCAATAAAGTAAAACGGTACTGCGAGTTCTAAGACTTATTACGTCTCATAATTATAATAATCAACATTCTTTATTCATACTTGTCTAAAAAGTTTTATTTCTTTCGCATATAAAAATATGAGAGAGAGAGAGAGAGAGAGAGAGAGAGAGAGAGAGAGAGAGAGAGAGAGAGAGAGAGAGAGAGAGAGAGAGAGAGAGAGAGAGAGAGAGAGAGAGAGAGAGAGAGAGAGAGAGAGAGGTACTGTGATTAAACAATTTGTTATCCGCGTAATACTTACTTTCTGTGCCAGTCCTGAGCTGGTGAACCCCAGGCTGATCACCTCGATAACGCAGGTCACCAAGAAACACGCGTCTGCCCTAAACACTGAGTAGACGCCGTAGTTCCATATACCCTACATAAGAATATAACAAATGTAAAGTAAATTTGACAGAGGCTACTGAACTAATCCGTTAGCTCCTGGGAACCTAAAACTTCGTATCCATAAATATATGAAACATTTTATCGAAAGTATTTAAACTTTTAATGATCGCTGTAAAAACTCATATCAATTTTTATGATTTACTTCAGTCGCGTAATGTTATCTCACTAACATTTCGTTGTATCAAGTTTTCAGTTACGAAGAGTCGACAGGCTAAATGCAACTTCCAGCATGTAAAGTCTGTCGTTTTCTATGGTACTTTTGCTTTTGAAAGACCCAGACCAACGCTCACCTTTCCTCGTATATTTTGTGGTCCAAATTATCATTAAACTACTATAGTATTATCCAATAGCTACTTTACCTACGTCACATTATAGTATTATCCAGCACTTTACCTACATCACAGTATAGTATTAATTAACCGGCAATTTACCTACATCACAGTATAGTATTATCCAGTAGCTACTTTACCGACATCACTGTATAGTATAAACTAGTACTTTACCTACGTCACATTATAGTATTATCCAGTAGCTACTTTACCTACATCACAGTATAATATTAACCAGTACTTTACCTACATCATATTATAGTATTATCCAGCAGCTACTTTACTGACGTCACATAGTATTATCCATTACTTTACCTACATCACATTATAGTATTATCCAGTACTTTACCCTCATCACATTATAGTATTATCCAGTAGCTACTTTACCTACATCACTGTATAGTATTAACCAGTACTTTATCTACATCACATTATAGTATTATCCAGTAGCTACTTTACTTACGTCACATAGTATTAACCATTACTTTACCTACGTCACATTATAGTATTACCTAGCACTTTACCTACATCACATTATAGTATTAACCGTTACTTCATACGGAACGGAATATAATACTTTGCATGTACGGAATGACATGTGTGACGTTTTCTGCTGTAATGAGAAGTGATGGGCTACAAAACAAACCAGAGTGGAAAATGAGTATTGATTAATGCCTTCATGAAATGCTCATTTATATTCTATCTCTGGAATATTTTTATTTTGTTAATATGTCTGTCGGAATAAATTGTTTTGCAAAAATTCCCCTTCGGCAGCCCCGCATGGCCATTCCCGCCACGCCCGAAGCCTCACAGTCCTTTTGATTGTCGCCCGCCTCCCGCCGCGAACACAGTCCTCGAACATGATTTGGCGACGCACTAGCATAGATTATTCATGCACGAATATCCTTTTATGAATATTTTTTTGTAATATTCAGATTCGAAGTATTGTATATATTATATATATTGTGTCTATTTTGTGTTTGTTGTTTATGCAAATGTTTATATGCTTGTTTTTTCCTTCCATCTCTTGTTTCTGTGGACTTTTCATATGTGATAATTTCCTTGTAACAGAATAGTGTTTTGACGGAAACACGGGAATAAAAGAGAACCCCACATGACCAGTGAAGGGACTGTAACTGCTTTTTGTCTTTCCTTATTGGATGAAACAATGACCAAGTTGGCAGTCTGTAACATGACTGAATAATTCTTCAAAGTAGAGAACATTGCTTGGTGTAGAGGCTCAGAAAGGTTAGGGTATAATAATGATAATTCTGTCGTACATTAAAAATATATTTAAGCATCAGCTCTCATGATGACTTCGGTAATGTGTCAGTGACGACGTTGCGACTCCTTGGATAATTGATCATGCTGATATGAGTCTCCATCGGAGACGAGGCCAAGGCTAGGCCATTCCCAAAACCCCTTCCGGGAATGTAGTTAAGATGGAATTAATGTTCATACTGGACAGAGTCGCCGTTGGAAAGCAGAGCCGCGGAGGGTCCTGCAAGGAGAACGGTGACGCCGTGGGGGAGCTGGATAAGCCTGCCGCCAGGGGTGATGATGCCGCTCTCGCCAACTACGGCCCGCTTCTTTCGGCTGTACTGGATGCCTTCTCCGGTGGAGAGAAGAGCAGCAGATGGACCAGCACTAACAACGGAGACTCCAGGAGCAAGCTGGATCAGCCTGCCGCTTGGGGTGATCAGACCTGATGGGCCAACCACTGCTCCGGAAGATCGCTTCTTGCGGTACTGGACGTTGTCACCGTTGGTGAGGACGGCGCCGGAGGGGCCCTCCACTGCGATCTCAACTCCTACAGGCAGGTGCCTTTTCTGGCCGTTATTGAAGAGCACGCCGGAGGGGCCTGCGAGCAGCACCTGGGAGGGGGAACGCTTCCTGCGGGAGGGCAGACCGTCGCTGTTCAGCTGCACGTTCCTGCCGCCGGCCTTGACGACACCGGAGGGCCCGACAAGAACGATCTCATCGGCTTGCTCTGGGGTGAACTGCACGTTGTTGCCGTCAGGGTACACGATACCAGAGTAGCCGTAGGGGCCCTGAGCCTCCTGTGGGACGGGCACGGGCGCGGGTGCGGCGGGGGTGCCAGCGTGAAGGGCGGCAAAATCGCGGTCAAACTGGACATGGGTTCCGTCATGCATGACGACACCCGCCTCCCCGATGGCGGCGATGTTGTCGGCCTCTTCGCGGGTGAACTGCACCAGCCTGCCGTCGGGATACACGATGCCAGACTGCCCGTACTGGGCGCTGACGCCCGCCGCCAGCAGGCACATGGCTACCTGTGGAAGCGCAAGGGAGGGTAAGAAATTCGTCACACCTGTGTTCTAGAGATGTTCAAAGTGACAAGAGTAAAGACAGAATGCCAAGAAGCGAGAAGCCTTACCAAAAACTTCATGATTGCTGTCGTGGTCTTCCTCAGCACTCCAAGACGCGGCTACTGGAAGGACTGACTCCGAGAGGCGGCGGCCGCTCTTTTATAGGGACTCGCTCCGCCACCTTAACCTTAAAAAAACAGTACAAAAACAAACGTGCCAGGGAGCAGACTCGACACGGAACTAAAAAAACAATCCAGTGTCTACGAATATTTATATCTTTATCATCGCTGGGCTTTGAAACACCCGGGAGCATAATGGTTTACTGATCTCTCTCATTGGAAGCGGGACAGCTATTCATACGCGGATTTGCGGCCGACGAATAGTCACTCATTCATCCTCGGGGCGGCGGTTGTGTTACGGGTCCATGAAAAATAGTTATGAAGGGAGCTTTCACTTTGTTTCTGTGAGCCTGTTTTTGTACGGATTGAAGTATGAATTAATAGCTCCAGGTATCATTTTTGTATTGCCTTTGGATCATTATTATCATTATTACTATTATTTTTCATTATCGTCGTTATTATCATTATTATTGGTGGTCATTTTTAATTGTAAGTGATAACCATCCATAACAATTATTATTGAGGGCCCAGGCAGTGTTAGACAATTAATAATATGCTGGAGCTTTTCCCTTACCGAGTCAATTACTGTTCAATAAAGCGGTCCATCCCCAAGCAAAGCGTGCGGGTCCAGGTTGGCGAGGCTTTCACCTGACGCAAGAGAGAAACAATGAAAAAACTAAAACAATCTCGGTGTCGGAATATTAATTACTTCCTGACGACGATAGTAAAAGCTACTTACGTGTTTTCTTTTATCTTTGCGACTGTAACCCCATATGACCTTTTACTTTGTGTCTTTGTTCTTTATAATTATTAGCTAAATTAACTCGACGCCTCACAAAAGGGTGTGGTAACTATGACTCATCCGGCGGAGGATTAAATGTCAACCTCCAAACCAACGCGGGCCCGGCCTGGCAACACTGAGAGCTTGACAACACTGCAGAATTGGGATATTGACTCTGCAGCCGGCAACAGCGGCGGCAGCTTTGTCTATTAGCATGTTACGAGACTCTACCTGGTTCTCATAGTCTTCCTTTCACTTAGCAGCCACCTACCCAATCCATGAACAGGCAACATTAACCCCCAAAACCGGTATCTGTCCCCTTGCCTACAACCAACTATCAGACCTTGCCCATACTCGTCTCTGACCATATTCACCTGCTTACCAAACCAACTACTAATTTACATATCCACATTTACTTGATTGTACGCTGATGGCTCCTTGATGTAGATTTGTTAGTTAGTAGTTGGTTTGGCTCTCACAGGCATGCAGGTTAATATGGACAAGGACGAATATGGGCAAGGGCTGATAGTTGACTTAGGCAAGGGGACAGTTTTGAAGGTCACGCTGCCTGCTTATATACTGGGCAGGTGACTGCTAACGAAGGGGAAGACTATGAGCACATACGAGGTAGAGTAAGATAAGTGGAAGTTTCAAAACACACATGGAATTATATTAGGTCAGTTTTTTATCACCTTGGTTTAAGTTACTTTTTTTTTACAGCAAAGGAGTCAGTTCAAGGGCATAAAAAAGGGAAACATCAATGAAAAAAAAAAACGCTACTCAGTGCTCCTAAAGAGTTAGAAGAGTGGCCGAAAGATAGGTCAATTTCTGGAGGAGAGGTGTCCTGATACCCTCCTCTTGAAAGAGTTGAAGTCGTAGGCAGGTGGAAATACAGATGAAGGAAAATTGTTCCAGAGAATACCAGCGTGAGGGATGAAAGAGTGAAGATGCTGGTTAACTCGTGCGTAAGGGATTTGAACAGTAAAGGGATGAGCTTGAGTAGAAAGTCGTGTTTGGCGAGGCCGGGGGAGCTGGGGAGGCATACATGAGCAAGTTCAGAAGAGCAGTCAGGGTGAAAATATCGATAGAAGATAGAGAGGTAACATGGCAGCGGAATTTAAGAGGCAGAAGACTATCAGTAGCGGAATACTGCGTGAGCTCATTTGTGTGTGCTATTGTGGTACTCACCCCTGTTTGTATTGTCATAAAAATATCTTACGTAGTGAGGAAGAGAGAAAAAGGTCAAAAACAAAAATAATTTCTTTAGAGTTTGATGGCTACACATATAGATAGAGAGCTTGATAGCTGAATAAATAGACAGATAGATAGATAGATAGATAGACAGATACAGACAGATAGGATGGCATTTATATAGATGAATACCCATGAATACATATAGATATAGATAGATAGATGGAGAGATAGAGGGATAGATAGATAAATACATGCATACATAAATAGTTCAGTGAATATTCAGACTGTCAGACAACGAAATAGGCAAGCAACCAATATCCCCCACATTTATTAAGTAGTCGCTTGCAAGAACGCTAGCCACCGTACTTACGGGAACTTACGTGAATCACCTGCCACCGGACGGTCGTTAGAGTGAATGGTAATGTTCGTGTTTGTTGCGATAGGCACGAGGCTGAGCACGATGGAGAACAGTAAGCGTATAAGGAATAAATGCAGTTGTTGGTCAAGTTCAGAAAAAGGGAATTAGGAATACTGAAAGGTAAATAAAAAACGTCAGTTGTACAGAATTTTAATATCAGGTCAGACTCAAGAATGCACCACTGGATAACGTCTAAGTCTTCGAATCTAAATATTACTGGCAGATCATCTTTGTATTCTTTAGAGACGTTTTATTTCAATTTCTTACATGTGATTTTTTGGTGCAAGAATAATACATCTGACACGTTTCTTCCTATAACGAATGGTATTTTTTTTCTTAAATAGTTATTGAATCTTGATGAGGATGGTGATGGTGGTGGTGTCTTTTTTTTTAGATTTGTTTTCCGAAAGAAGTATGTTCGTTTTTTTCTGTCGAGTTGCTTTAAAAGGAGCAACTTTCCAAACTCCGTGTAAGTATGGGGCGGCACTGCTATCTTGGTCGGTCACGGATCAGGTATGGTCTTGAATACTTGCAATTAAATAAGTAACATACTTTTTATAGTAACTGACTTGTAATGTTATGATGTGCTTAGGGCGTATAACCTACACTGGAAGACGTCTTCGGCGCAGAGAGAGCGGTGCTTGTCAAACTATTATGACTGATTTGTTGTTCCGAATGAGGATGGCGACCTTTACTTTGTGACTTTGTGATTCGCCTGTGATACTTATCCAGCAGTTTCTTGGACCCAGTCGTCGAAGAAAACTTTAAAATGAAAAAAGATTGATAATAGAAAAATAAATTAAAAGTGAAGCTTTGTAAGACAAGAAACACAGAGGAGAGAAAGGGAGAGAGTAATAAAAAAAGACAACGATGAGAAAACTAGTAAATTTGAAAATAATAATATCTATCGGGGTCTACACATTAAATGTGCATCAGATATCAATAATTACGGCAGTGCATTCGTAGAAAATAACTATCGCTAATTAAGAGGAAACATTAAATACACATTAATATCAATAATTATGGCAATAAAGTAAAACGGTACTGCGAGCTCTTAGACTTATTACGTCTCATAATTATAATAATCAACATTCTTTATTCATACTTGTCTAAAAAGTTTTATTTCTTTCGCATATAAAATATGAAAGAATGAGAGAGAGAGAGAGAGAGAGAGAGAGAGAGAGAGAGAGAGAGAGAGAGAGAGAGAGAGAGAGAGAGAGAGAGAGAGAGAGAGAGAGAGAGAGAGAGAGAGAGAGAGAGAGAGAGAGAGAGAGGGGGGGGGGGGGGGGGTACTGTGATTAAACAATTTGTTATCCGCGTAATACTTACTTTCTGTGCCAGTCCTGAGCTGGTGAACCCCAGGCTGATCACCTCGATAGCGCAGGTCACCAAGAAACACGCGTCTGCCCTAAGCACTGAGTAGACGCCGTAGTTCCCTATAGCCTACATAAGAACATAACAAATGTAAAGTAAATTTGACAGAGGCTCCTAAACTTATCCCTGTTAGCTCCTGGGAACCTAACACTTCGTATCCATAAATATATGAAACATTTTTTCAGAAGTATTTAAACTTTTAATGATCGCTGTAAAAACTCATATCAATTTTTATGTTTTACTTCGGTCGCGTAATGTTATCTCACTAACATTTCGTTGTATCAAGTTTTCAGTTACGAAGAGTCGACAGGCTAAATGCAACTTCCAGCATGTAAAGTCTGTCGTTTTCTATGGTACTTTTGCTTTTGAAAGACCCAGACGAACGCTCACCTTTCCTCGTATATTCTGTGGTCCAAATTATAGTATCATCCATTACTCATTAAACTACATTATAGTATTATCCAATAGCTACTTTACCTACGTCACATTATAGTATTATCCAGCACTTTACCTACATCACAGTATAGTATTATCCATTACTTTACCTACATCATATTATAGTATTATCCATTACTTTACCTACATCATATTATAGTATTATCCATTACTTTACCTACATCATATTATGGTATTATCCATTACTTTACCTACATCACAGTATAGTATTAACCAGTACTTTCCCTACATCATATTATAGTATTATCCATTACTTTACCTACATCACATCATAGTATTATCCATTACTTTACCCTCATCACATCATAGTATTATCCAGTAGCTACTTTACTTACGTCACATAGTATTAACCATTACTTTACCTACGTCACATTATAGTATTATCTAGCACTTTACTGTCCTGGAGCATGATTTGGCGACGCACTAGCATAGATTATTCAGTCACGAATATCCTTTTATGAATATTTTTTTGTAATACTCAGATTCGAAGTATTGTATATATTATATATATTGTGTCTATTTTGTGTTTGTTGTTTATGTAACTGCTTATATGCTTGTTTTCTCCTTTTATCTCTTGTTTATGTGGAATTTCATATGTGATCATTTCCTTGTAACAGAATAGTGTTTTGACGGAAACACGGGAATAAAAGAGAACCCCACAAGACCAGTGAAGGGACTGTAACTGCTGTTTGTCTCTCCTTATTGGGTAACACAATGACCAAGTTGGCAGTCTGTAACATGACTGAATAATTCTTCAAAGTAGAGAACATTGTTTGGTGTAGAGGTTCAGAAAGGTTAGGGTATAATAATGATAATTCTGTCGTACATTAAAAATATATTTAAGCATCAGCTCTCATGATGACTTCGGTAATGTGTCAGTGACGACGTTGCGACTCCTTGGATAATTGATCATGCTGATATGAGTCTCCATCGGAGACGAGGCCAAGGCTAGGCCATTCCCAAAACCCCTTCCCGGAATGTAGTTAACATGGAATTAATGTTCATACTGGACAGAGTCGCCGTTGGAAAGCAGAGCCGCGGAGGGTCCTGCAAGGAGAACGGTGACGCCGTGGGGGAGCTGGATAAGCCTGCCGCCAGGGGTGATGATGCCGCTCTCGCCAACTACGGCCCGCTTCTTTCGGCTGTACTGGATGCCTTCTCCGGTGGAGAGAAGAGCAGCAGATGGACCAGCACTAACAACGGAGACTCCAGGAGCAAACTGGATCAGCCTGCCGCTTGGGGTGATCAAACCTGATGGGCCAACCACTGCTCCGGAGGATCGCTTCTTGCGGTACTGGACGTTGTCACCGTTGGCGAGGACGGCGCCGGAGGGGCCCTCCACTACGATCTCAACTCCTACAGGCAGGTGCCTTTTCTGGCCGTCCTTGAAGAGCACGCCGGAGGGGCCTGTGAGCAGCACCTGGGAGGGGGAACGCTTCTTGCGGTACTGGACGTTGTCACCGTTGGCGAGGACGGCGCCGGAGGGGCCCTCCACTACGATCTCAACTCCTACAGGCAGGTGCCTTTTCTGGCCGTCCTTGAAGAGCACGCCGGAGGGGCCTGTGAGCAGCACCTGGGAGGGGGAACGCTTCTTGCGGTACTGGACGTTGTCACCGTTGGCGAGGACGGCGCCGGAGGGGCCCTCCACTACGATCTCAACACCTACAGGCAGGTGCCTTTTCTGGCCGTCCTTGAAGAGCACGCCGGAGGGGCCTGTGAGCAGCACCTGGGAGGGGGAACGCTTCCTGCGGGAGGGCAGACCGTCGCTGTTCAGCTGCACGTTCCTGCCGCCGGCCTTGACGACACCGGAGGGCCCGACAAGAACGATCTCATCGGCTTGCTCTGGGGTGAACTGCACGTTGTTGCCGTCAGGGTACACGATACCAGAGTAGCCGTAGGGACCCTGAGCCTCCTGTGGGACGGGCACGGGCGCGGGTGCGGCGGGGGTGCCAGCATGATGGGCGGCAAAATCGCGGTCAAACTGGACATGGGTTCCGTCATGCATGACGACGCCCGCCTCCCCGACGGCGGCGATGTTGTCGGCCTCTTCGCGGGTGAACTGCACCAGCCTGCCGTCAGGATACACGATGCCAGACTGCCCGTACTGGGCGCTGACGCCCGCCGCCAGCAGGCACATGGCTACCTGTGGAAGCGCAAGGGAGGGTAAGAAATTCGTCACACCTGTGTTCTAGAGATGTTCAGAGTGACAAGAGTAAAGACAGAATGCCAAGAAGCGAGAAGCCTTACCAAAAACTTCATGATTGCTGTCGTGGTCTTCCTCAGCACTCCAAGACGCGGCTACTGGAAGGACTGACTCTGAGAGGCGGCGGCCGCTCTTTTATAGGAACTCACTCCGCCACCTTAACCCTTGACATTTGGGTGGATTACTATATATTTGTAAACGTCCTCAGTCCCCCTCCCCCCCAACCCCTACTGGACGTCCGTGGGGGCACTAAGGATAAAGGTTAACAAGGCATAAGCTTCCTGCCACCAGTCTCTCTGTAGCAAGGTGAAGCACTGCCCACTACTTTCCAAACGGGAAAGTTCTGCCGTCATAACACACTTTTGTGCGTCTGTTTCGAAAAGTTCTCAGTTAACAAGCCTACCACAGAGGTAAATCTCGACAATAAGCTTTGCACAGAAGTCTCCATTCAGTTTATTGCAACATGTTAAGGGATTCCAATTTATAGTTTTCCTTCTAGAAATCAGTGACGAAAACCTAGATTTAGTTTATAGCAAACCTTTGCTTACCTGCTTGTTTAGCCTGCTTGACGAATAAATATAAATGAAAGTTGGAAGATTGAGACATTCGTCCGAGCGGCGACCTTAACGAATCTACTTTTCCTTATGTGGATTCGTCTCAGCACTGAACATAAAAACAGGTATTTTTTTCTCGCTTCTTCGCTCTCTTTTAAATTTCCTATTTATTCCAAAGATTTCTTAACGTGTCTAAATATTAGCGGATGTACAGGATTTTCGTTTTCTATAAAAATGATCAATGTATTTATGCTTACTTCGGTTAACCACTATTTATTTAATTGCATCATGAATATTAATTATCCGCTGCATGACAATTATGATTTAAAGAATATAAAACAAAATATCACACACACACACACACACACACACACACACACACACACACACACACACACACACACACACACACACACACACACACACACACACACACACACACACACACACACACACACACACACACATATTGCAAAAAAATCTGTATCAATCTTCAAAATCTGGAGTCGGGGCTCGGGCAGGGCAGAGCAAGGCCACGCCCGAACCTGTGCCTTGATCGGCCTTGAGACGCAGACGGGAACGACGCCCCCCCCTTCCCCCCCCCCCTCCCAGTGACCTTAGCGTGTTTTTTTTCCGGCAGCCCCGAGCGTTGACGCCCCCTGAGGTGTTCGCCGACCGTGGATAATGAAGTTTGTCTGATTGTGGTTGAGAGAGAGAGAGAGAGAGAGAGAGAGAGAGAGAGAGAGAGAGAGAGAGAGAGAGAGAGAGAGAGAGAGAGAGAGAGAGAGAGAGAGACGCAGACACACAGACAGATAAATAAACAGACAGAAGCAACCAGACACACAGACACAAACAGACAGTCAGAGATAGAGAGAAAGAGACAGGCAAACATAAAGATAAGAGACATTTATATAAAGGCTGAAAGAAAGACCAAGGCAAATGAGCAAACCAAACTTAGACAAGAAACAAGATAGGCAAAAAAAAAGAACACAAAAGACGAGACATACGGTGAGAAACAAAGGCAAACAAACAAACAATGATAAATGCCGATGTAAACGCTCTCTCCCTCCCCCCCTCCCCACGCCTTCCCCCCCCAAAAAAAAAACAAGATTATTAAGGTCAAATGTTCTGCTTCAAAGGTCTTCTCTTCCGTCTGCATTAGAGTTCCGAACAGTGACCTTTTGACCCCTCCCCTCCCCCACCCTTCGGTTCTGCCTCTCTCCTCCTGAAATCTCGCCACAGCACACCTAATAAGACTGGCTGATGCTGATGATGATGAAGGCCGGGAAGTGACCAACACCCCTTTGCTTCTGACCTTTCTTCCTTAACTCCCTTTTCTTGTTTTTGTTTCTATCCTCTTTTTTTTTTTTTTTTGTCTGGCCATCTTTAAGTCTTCCCCCGGTTTCATACTTTTTTTTTTCACTTTTGTTCGTGTCTTTGTTCTTCCCCCTTTTCCTGTTTTCTTCTTTTTTTTTTCCCTGTCTCTATTAATCCACACTTAACACACTATCTTTTCTTCCTTCTCCTTCCCTCCATCTTGTTTCACCTGTATCGTTCAAGTATTTTCTATCTCCGTGTTATCCTCTTTCTTATTACCTTTTCTTCCTTTTACTTTTCATGACCACATTACATATTCACTCTCCCCCTACCTAGTTTTCCCTGTCGTCTCCCTTTTTATTTACATTGTTGTCTTATCTCTTAGTCTTCTTATTCCTCCCCCTCCTCCTCCTCCTCTTCCTCCTTTCCCCTTCTTTTCTGTTCATCACATCACACTTCTCCATTACCACTTCTCTATTGTTCCTCGTCTCCATTACTTAGTGTCCATTATTCAAGGTGTCAGGTAGTCCCGTTCCTCCAGATTCCTTTTCACCTGGCAACGGGTCATGCATCATTAAGCCGCAGGTGACGCCAAGGTTTATTATCCTCAGATGTTTACTGTCCACGTGAGGCCTGTTAACCTTGCCTAGCTTAACTTACCTTGATTGTCACTCATAAAGACTTATTGTCCTATTCACCTACATCGTAAAATGAACCTTAACTGTTTATTTATGAGTTTTCTTTTTTTCTCACCAGCCCTTCTGTCTAGTTGTTGTTTTTTTCCTCTTTCCCTGTTATTTCTTATTTTTATTTGTCTCCATTTGTCCTCCCTGTTTTCGTCGTCCTAAACGGATAAGAAAATAATAGGTTCCTGATGTGCGTAATTGGAGAGAGTAATCGGATTGTGAAAGTGCTTTGTGTGTGTGTGTGTGTGTGTGTGTGTGTGTGTAGGGGTGGGGGTGGATGTGTGGGTGTGGGTGTGGGTGGGTGGGTGGGTAGGTGGAGGGATCTTTTTTGTAATTCAAAGCCGCCGAGACCTTCACTTTTTCTGTGATTGTCTTGGCAGATTAGGTTGTTTACGAGTGTCCTTAGAGAGAGAGAGAGAGAGAGAGAGAGAGAGAGAGAGAGAGAGAGAGAGAGAATGAAGAAAAAAAGAGACTGATGTTTTGTGAGATGAATATAGAAAGAGACAATGATATTTTCCGAGTATCAAATTGTTTTTTTGTGCTTATGATTTCACACAATATTTACAGAATTAGTTGTGCCTTCGAACATGTATATACTATATCCCCGCAAGCCGTTGATTTACACCATTCAAGTAATCTTTCGTTTGTCTTCGTCTTCAACCTCCTCGACGGCGACGTTTTTTCTTTATATATAATTGTTAAGCGAGATAATAAAATAAAAAAAGAATCAAAGTAGCGACAACGATTAACTTCAATTTCGTGTGTGTGTGTGTGTGTGTGTGTGTGTGTGTGTGTAGGCAATTATAGTGCGCTGTGTTTTGACACCAAATAATTATTTTATTGGGCTAATGAAAGTGCTGTATACGTTTTAATTCCTTTTTTATGGGCATTTTTTTTATATGTGTTGGGGGTGAGGGGGAAGGGACGCACGCTTGCATGGGAGTGTTTGTGTTTGTGTGCGTGTTATTGGCGTGATTGGGGCAGTGTTAGGTCATCGTGCCGCTGTTTGAACAATGCTGCACCCTGAAGCAATTAATAATGAGTGCCGTGTTGTTGGTCCCCATGAATGTGTTACTGTTGGTGTTGGGGAAATGAGCGAGACAGCTTCCGTGATTGACCTCATTATGTTGTATTTCGACTAACATAATTTTCCTTTTTTGTGTGTGTGTAAAAAATAATTGAAAATATTGTTTGTATTCCTCCAACATGTTTGTAATTTCTCGTCAACTAACATGCCTACACGTATTATTGAGTTTACGGCTCGGTCAGCCCTGCACATTATTTTGGCAATTAGAAAATCTTGCATGGACAAAAGTTTAGAAGACATGAACCTGCCAGACTATGTTACATAGAAACCACTCAAGCAGCACTCAACATGGTGAGACTCGCGCCGGATAGAAATTTATTTCGGATTAATTTTATGCACGCAAATCATACAATATCCAAAGTATAAGAAAAAATAAACGGAAGAAAGGTTTGTTAAATGCATTACTCCCCTAAACAGATGAGAGTAAGGAATTCAGAAACATTTATCATTGGCTTAATCACGTTTTTCCAAATAGTTCCAAGATTATAGCAAATTAAATCATATAAATCCTAAATTGATTAGGTAAACAACAATAGATTTCACAAACATCAACGTTATCCTCTCTGGCATTGCAGTGTTTCTCAACCAGATCTATAAATACCACTAGTAGCTACATGTTTGTTTCTTGTATATACAATCGAGAAAAAATAAATATTGAAGAAACTTATTTTCCTTTGTGAGAGCATGAGTGAGCTTATAGAAAACGTAGTAAAGAAGAGAACAAAAGACGTAGCCGTGCGGAAGAAAACGGGGTCTGAGTAGTACTTTCCTGCTCCTAAATCAGCGGAAAATATTATATGGCAATCCCTCCCCGGTGTGCGCCATTAAGCAGCTTACCGTACTGTCCTCTTGCCCATTTCTTTTTTTTAGGGCCTGTCAAGGTCTTAAGGAAAAAGAAAGTAGGAAGAGGAGGGAAGGAGGATCTGAAGGCTTCAAAGAAGCTGGAAACTAGGACGTGGAGGAGGAGGAAAATGAGGATGAGACGAAGGAAAATTTAAATGAGGCAATAAGAAAGGGTAACGAAGAAGGAAAAAGGATAAGAAAGATAAGTATAAGTTCAGGATATGGGAAAAGGAACTGGAGAAAGAGGAGGGGGAAGAGGAGGAAGATCAGGGAAAGGAAGAGGCAGAGGAAAAAACGCAAAAATGCCTTCTTAGGCTGAAAGAATAACGTTCCCCTGTGAAACTGAACATACATGAGCAAAGTTAGTGATAAGAAGGGATAGGAATATGCATTTTATCTGAAATTTCGAATATAAATAAATGTGGGTACTAACGTGCTTGATTTATGCACGCCTTGTGACTTATTTACACGATGCACAAGGACATAAAGTGATTGTAAGAGATTAGGCTTTTTCAATTAGTAAGAATGAGTTAGTATATACCAACTTCCCTTCCATCTAAGAATTACTCCTTTAAAAGCTGTTATTGCCTTTCTTACCCATAGCAGAGAAGTGGCAGCTAGGTGAACGTAAGTGTCTGATCAATCTCCTGTTAATCTCTCATCGATTTTTTTTTATCATCCTTGAGTATAAAAATATAAACAGTTCCTCTTTCTTCTCTTCCTCTTACTCATTGCGCTCCTCCTGCCTCGATCTTTTCCTACATTTCGTGAACCTGTCCTTCATCTTTGTCTTCATACCTTTCATCCGCCTCCTCCTCTTCCTCCTCCTACTCTGCCTTCTTTTTCTTATTCTTCCTGCTTCTTCCTCTTCTTCCCCCTCCTCACCTTCCTGTAGCTTCCTTTGCGTCGCTCAGTCAGCAGAGGGCGGTAGTTTCTGTTGCTAATTAAACGAGACCATCAGAGGTGAATTAAAGTCGCTTCTAACTTTAATGAGTTCATTCACCGTCTCCAATGATTAATTTCCATGTAATTATCGTTCCTCAGCATCGCACTGGAGGAGTGTTCATTTGGCACGCACACATCTTTTGGTGTAATCTTTTATTTCTTTATCGTAATGAATTCCATCAGGTATCATATTTATACAGCTTATCGTATATTTTGACACTTTTTTAATGTACGGATGGATGTGAACTCTACTGCAGTATCTATTTTTATTTTGTATGTGTTCAGGTTTTCAGGTTAAAAAAATAACTAGTAACACAAATAGATAGTTTTTTTCGCTCTATTTTTTTTTTTTTTTTTTTTTTTTTTACCAACATAAGCATTGAGTATGTCTTGAATATTCGTTTATGAGAATACGTTTTTATTACACACATTTTTCTTTTCTTTTACAGTAAGTGCAACGTTTCTACTGGAAGCCGACCCTGTAAGTACTGAATTTTCTTCTTGGATTTGTTAGACGCAGGCACACTGGGAATGAATAGTAATCGTCTTATCAACTATTTTATGTAGGCTTCGTGTGTCCATAACTCTTTCAAAAGGGGCGCCACAGGAACATGCTCTGGTTTGGTCTTCTTTTTGGAAATTTCTCCACTATTTCAGGAGTAAAAAGGTTATACGATATTATTTTAGTTGCAGTACTTGGTTTGCCATCAACCTCACCACTGATGATATAATTTGATCGATAGACGAAAAGAGGGACCGATAAATAGAATAATGAGTAAGTAGGTGAGCATATGGGTTTGTAGGTCAGCTGCAGAGAAACATATCGAATTAATTTCCCATAGAAAGTTTACAGTTACATAACGTGGGCATGTTTAGTCTTCTCTTTAAGGCTGGCTGAAGGACATACAGAGCCAGCAACAGGGGAGATAATTAAGCCTCGGAGACAGGCTGGAGGAAGGGAGGCAGTAAGGGAAGAGGGTTGAGGAAAGGGAGAGTAAGGGGTGAGAGCAGAGACAGAAAACAACAGCCTAGCCGTCCAGCCTCCTTTTGTTTTCCTCCTCCTGTTGTCCTTCATTAATTACCTGCCTCGCCTCAGGACTCCCCTGTTTTTGATGTAAAGTCATAAGATTTTTTGGAGGTATTTTTTTCACGTTTGAAGTCGTGTGTCCTGAGGGAACGCTCCAAACAGACAAACATAGTTGTTACCTTTCTTTTGACCGAGAGTGAAAAGGAAGGTGACAGCCAAGGAAGATGGAAATGAGAAACTTTGAAGTGGATGTAAAACTCCTTTTTATTTTATTTTTTACCAATTTGCGAGCTCAGACAGAAAATAACAAGAAATTGTAAAAAAAAAAATAAAAAAAAAAACAGAATTACTATGGTAAAGCCAATCTCACAGACGATCGGGGAAATAGAGGAAAACACTGAACGAAAACAAGAAGAATGAAACAGTACAGTAACTGCGAAGAAAACTAAACTGAAAAACGAAAGTAAATCGCCAATAGCTGATAGGTAGTTCTACGGATATTCTGTTTTCATTTTAGTGTAATACAAATAACGCGATACCAATTAGTTCTTTGGGATGACGTCTTGTTGAAACTTCTGACGAAAAAAAGAAGAAGAAAACTGTGAACGTCGCGTCTCAGTCTCTTTCCTTTCTGCCGCGCCGGGCTTAGCTTGGCACAGATCCCCGACTTTGATTAGCCTTCATCTTCTTAAGTTCTTCAGCACATCTATTACAGTAATTAGAGAGACAGACGGAAAAGAATTGTTCATCGGATCCTTATAACCATTTTACCCGGTTCACTTTTCCCTGCTTTCACTTCTTTTATTTTCTCTACATAGTTTTTATCATCCTTCTCCTCCTCCTCTTGCCCTCCTATTTCTTTCCTTCTCAGTATGATCCTTAGCACCATCTTAGCGGGTTCACTCCTTACTTTCACTTCTTTCATTTCCTTTTCTATAGTGTTTTTCATCCTCTTCCTTCTCCTTTCACCATCCTCTTTCTTCCCTTCACGGTATGTAAGCCAGTTCTTGCCATGCACCCTTCCTCTATCATTTTCTCTCCCCTTCCTCTGGTATTTCTCATTCGTCTCCTCCTCCTCCACTTTCCCTCCCCTTCCCACATCATTTCCCCTTTTCTCCCCTCCTTGTTTTCCTCTGCGTCATGTCGTCTCTGAGGCCCGTTTATGAAGTCTTCTTTTCACTTTTTCTCTCCTCCTATTTCCATATTTTTCTTCTCGCTTTTTTTCTTTTTTTTCTTGAACCTTCTTTCCTTCCTCTATGGCGCTCTTCAGGCTTACCTTATTTTCGTATCTTTTTTTTTTCACTTCGCTCATCTACTTTTAAACTCACTTTCTTCTCTTCCTTATTCGCCCCCTCACCTGCTTTATTAGTTTTCTTTCTTCTTTCTTACTGACTCTTCCCAACTTCATATTTTATCCCTCACCTTCCATCTCCGTGCCTTCATCTACTCCCTCCTTTTTTTTCTTTACTAAACCTCGTACCTTCCTCCTTTCCACGTTCCTCCTCCCAACTTTGTACCTTTCTCCTTTCCACACTCATCTTCCCAATGCCTTAACCTTCCCTCTCTTGTCTGCCTGGTCTCTGTCTTTCCTCATTTTCTTTCTCTCCCCTCGCCTTAATTCGTACCTTCGCCTGCCTTCGCGTCCTCTCAAACACTCATTTCTTCTGTGATTTTCTCTATTAAGTCGAAAGTCACTTCACCGCCCACCTCTTCTGTCTCTACTTCGTACCTTCTTCTACAATCACCTCATTATACGGTAGATTTTCTGTAGCTTTCTTCTGCTCTCCACTTGTTTTGTCTCTGCCTTCCCTCTCTGGTCTAAATCATTGGACTTCTTTTCTTCTTTCCCTCTTCTCTCCTCACTCCGAACCTTCCCGTTCAATCACCTCCATCTTCTAACACTCCTTTTCCTGCTGTTTCCCTCTTCTCTCTCCTGTTACTGCCTCCGTTTATTTTTCCACTTCCTTCTATTAATCCAAACTTCTTTTTACTCTTTTCCTCACCGAAACTTCTACAATCACCACCGTCTAACACTTCTTTTCTTGCGGGTTTTCCTTCTCTGCTGCTACTACCACCGCGTGTCTTTCCACTCCCTTCTTTCAATTAAACCAAAGTTCTTTTACTCTCTTCCTCTTCTCTCCTCACTCCGAAACTACTCCATTTTTTAACACTCCTTTCCTGCTGGTTTCCTCTTCTCGCTACTCCTCTTACTGGCTCCGTTTGCCTTTCCACTTCCTCTATTGGACCCGATCTCACCTCTTTCCCCCCGTGATCAAAAGGTCGGTGATTCGCAGGTCGGCCGCGTGATCCCTGCGTCTCCCCGACTCTTAAATTACTTTTTGGCCGCGCCTCTCCTGGTCGGCGGCGGCGCTTGAGTTTAATCTGGGAAGTGCAAGGATGAAAATTAATTGGTTTTAGACCCCGAGAGGTGATAGTGGTAAAGGAGGAGTAGAGAGAGGAGGAGGAAACCGAGGGGGAAAAGGGTGTGTGGAAAGACGGGTGAGGGGTAAGAGAGAGAGAGAGAGAGAGAGAGAGAGAGAGAGAGAGAGAGAGAGAGAGAGAGAGAGAGAGAGAGAGAGAGAGAGAGAGAGAGAGAGAGAGAAGAGAAGAGAAGAGAAATAATGAAAGAAGAATGGGATGAGGATAGAACAAAAAAAGAGAAGAAAAGAACAGAATTGAATAGAATTTAAAATAGAAAAGAAAAGAAATTAAGAAAAGAGAAGAGAAAAAGAAAAGAGAAGAGAAAAGAAAAGAAGGGAAAAGAGAAGAGAAATGAGAAGAGAAGAGAAGAGAAGGAGAAGAAAAGAGAAGAAAAGAGGAGAGAGAGAAGACAAGAGAAGAGAAGAAAGGAGAGAGAGAGAGAGAGAGAGAGAGAGAGAGAGAGAGAGAGAGAGAGAGAGAGAGAGAGAGAGAGAGAGAGAGAGAGAGAGAGAGAGAGAGAGAGAGAGAGAGAGAGAGAGAGAGATAGAGAGAGAGAGAGAGAGAGAGAGAGAGAGAGAGAGAGAGAGAGAGAGAGAGAGAGAGAGAGAGAGAGAGAGAGAGAGAGAGAGAGAGAGAGAGAGAGAGAGAGAGAGAGAGAGAGAGAGAGAGAGAGAGAGAGAGAGAGAGAGAGAGAGAGAGAGAGAGAGAGAGAGAGAGAGTGCACTATGGTCAAGGCTCCTGTGCTGTCTGACCGAGCATAACTACACTCTCTGGCCTGTCTGCTCCGCCTCCACCCTCACTCTCTCCCCGCTGCATCTATAATTAACCGAGACTCCGAAGTGTATTCCCGCGCAGGGGTGGCTCAAGGAAAAACATGAATTGGGAGGTAATTACAGACTCTGGCCAGACGGCGGATAGATAGAGAGGGAGAAGGGACAACAAAGCCTCCTTACCTTCCATCCTTTGATCTCGTCCTGATGTAGTTAGTTGATGGAAATCCGGTAAATTACTTAGACTGCTGAGGAACGCCAGATTGCTTTGCGAGACATGACTTGCAAATCTTGAAAGCAGTCATACTTTTGATGGTTTGAACTTTTAAGAGATAGTGGATTGTAGTAAGGTCAGACATAAGAGTTTATTCATACGCAAACGAAAAGAAAAAGAGTGATATGAAGAGGAAACTATACAAACCTCGACCTTGTGTTTATGTGTAGCTTGAAGTTAGTATCCAGGAAGTTTCTTTGATGACTGAGAAACATTGTATTACCTTATGATCAACCACTCTGAACATGCTTATTTTTTAACAGAAGATAAACGATTCTACTAAGGTGAGACTTGAAAAAGTTAACTGATACTCGAACGAAAAGAAAAGCAGCAAAATATATGTATGCAAAAAGAAAACATATATGTAAATAAAGGCTATTTCCATGACCCACATCTGCGAGTCAGTTACTTTCCCGGTTAACAGCAATGCATCTGGTCGGGCGCATGGAAAAAAAAATGGGTCACTTTAGCTGAACATCATCACCTTGGGTCGTGTGCGGCGCCTCCTGCCCACCCATCTTGGCGAGGGAAAAAAAGGTGGACAAGGAGCCAGACGTGTTATGTTTCCGGGACATAAACTCGGACAGGTGTGAGGAGGGTTATAGGGCGCCAGACACAGGGGGCCACGACCTCTACATAAATTTCTTCCCTGGGCTTAAGATGGGCGGCAAGTTTCCGGGAGAGTTGAGGAGGCGGTGGAGGGGACACGCACGGACCCACTGACACATCTTTTCCTGGGTTTAGGGGGGGCGGTGGGTTTCTGGAAGGCGGTTGAGAGGGGTAGAAGGTACCGGAACTCTCTCACCCACTGACACACTTTCTGTTTCCTGGGTTTTTTCGGGGGACATATTCCAGGAGATGGCTTGGGGCAGGGTGGAAGTGACGAATATATACATACTAACACTCTTCCTTTCTTTGTGGTTACGTGAGCGGGCGATATCCAGGAGAAGGCAGGTGGAGATTAGAGGGAAGGAGGATACACCCGCTGACACGCTCCTGCTACCTCGGCATAATACAGGTGGCAGGTTTCCCGCTAGCCTGCCCATTCACCCATGCTGCCACTGATACCCATACATCTTTACACCCACGTTCTTTCTCCCCTTGCATCCCACGCCCACTCACTGATACAGTCCCTCACCACACCCTCATTGACATCCCCCGCACACCCCAACACCCACTGACACTCCCATCACACCCTTACACCCACTGACACCCCCACCGCACCCACACGCCCACCTTAACATGAGCCCACTCCATAATACCAGCCCCGCCGCACCTCCCCCATCCCTTGCGCTCCTCTGCCGGGTTGTAGCGTCAAGCCATCGCGGGCAAGAGCCTCCTCAGCGGGACGGGACGAGCGGCGGCCACGGAGAGTAACGACGCCATAAGATGAGTGTTACGGTGCTTAATGGTGCTCGATGATGGCGCGATTCCCGGGGTGTGTCGGAGCCGCCGGCAGTGTACAGCACATAGCGCGGCAGAGACACCGATATTGGCACTGCTTCAGGGCCTCATAGTGTCCGTATTGGCGCCACTTTGAAGCTTCATTGTTTCAGTATTGCGTCAGTGCTTCCCGGGTCCTTCGTGTCCCTTTATACAGATTCTTGGGTCACAGACCGACGTCACTGAAGCTTTGTAAATTCGTATGTCCGTATTAGTATCACGTTGATGTTTCACAGTTTCAGTGTTGTATCAGTATCGTGTCAAGAGTTCGACGGTGGTATTCTTGTCTGTAAGTGTTTTCGATCTTGTCTGTCTCATTTGTTGGCTTTGTTAACTTTTATGTCCGTACTGGCAACGCTATAGCATCAGTTTTTCAATATCCTACCAGTATTGTGCCAAGGCTTTACTGGTTCTCTTCTTGGGTCTCTGGAAGGCCTCTTGGTCCCTGTACCATTCAAATTTCAAAGGCCTAAAAAAAAACATTTTCCATGCCGTCACCGCTTTGATGTATTTTGGTTTTAGTGGTGCATTAATATCACCCTAAATCTTCTTGTTCCTTTGCAGAGCTTCTTGTATTTCATACCTTCCCAGTTTTGAATCTTTGATTGTAAAATTCCCATTTGACATGTTCATTTCATCTATTTTACTCTTTGAGTCGAACAGCCTAGGGTTTCTTGTCCTTTTGTCAGCCCCACCAGGAGGGCTCCCTGTCCCTGAATCCCTGTATCAGCTCTGACTCGAGCTTTCATAGTCTCCTGAATGTGTCGCGTCCGGGCAGTGGCCTCAACAGGCGACGGGAATTGCCTCTCAGTAGAATATTCAAGCCTTAAGCTCCTTTGCATTCTTTCCATGATTTCCATAATAGTCTCGGAGCCTCGCAGCAACTGGTGCTCGTGTGTCTGTGTGTGTGTGTGTGTGTGTGTGTGTGTGTGTGTGTGTGTGTGTTCTCCTTTAGTGAGAGGGCACTGGATATAGGAAGGTGATGGGTGTATGGGAATATTAAGGGAGGGAGGGAGGAGGGAGGCGAGGGGAGGGCTGCCAGGAGGGTGAGGGGGAAGCTGCCAGTCAGCATCGAACACCATGTGACTGACAGACTTAAGCTGCTTCCCTTCCATTCCACCCGTCACTTCCTTCACCCTTTTCGTCCTCCTCCCTTCCCACTTGCCTCCATGTAGAATTCCACTCCCCAGACTCCCACACTCTCCCAGGAACTGAAACATAATAGTTGAGTCAAACAGCGGACCAGTTCTCCGGATGACTACCAGATTCATCGTCAGCAGACTGTCAGAACGCGGGGTCGGATAACATTGACAATTTTTAATAGTAACACGGCAGGTTCAGATCTCGTTTTGGAACTGGTCTTTGTCCTTATGGTTATGTGCCGGCCTCGTATCCGTTATGAGGGGGAAGCATGTCGTGGCACTTAATAAAATAAGGCAAAGTTTGTATTATCTGGGATTCCTTGCGACGGTGCAGGAAAAGTTTAGGAGGCAAGTGTTATGCGCCTCTTATTCTCCTTACTGGGTGGATATTTCGCCTACTTCATAAGAGAGGCTGAGTTTCGTGTTGTTTTCTGAGTTCCCGTCTTTGTGTAGCTTAGACAAAGGCAAGGTTGGAAAGGCAAGGAGGTTATGTTAATGTGTGTGAACCTGCACATGTGTTTTACTGAAAGCGAATTGTTGTTATGCGGTGAAAGAAAAGAACAGAGGAAGATAACTACTTTGGAAGACGCGCTGCTTTGAGGAGGCATGTTTGGCAAAGCGGTAACGCTATGCTAATGAATATCTCTGTGCACGCGTGTTTTAACGAGGGAGAGTGTGTATGACGCAGTAAAATAAAAGGACAACTATTATTAGCATGGAAGACGCGGCGCTTTGACGAGGCACCACAAAGGTTGGCTGCAGCGAGCCGTCACGCGGCCCGCTGCACAGTGCGGCCGTGCGGCTACGTGGCTTGTATATATATTTTCCATGGCTAGTTTTTCCCTTTGTTGTAATCTTTATAATAAATCAAGGGACATAAGCAAAAATAATTGTGGATTTTAGATTAATATTTTTTTTTCTCTTGTAATCATTCTTTTAAAGTAATATGAAACCGGAAATTAATATCAACCGTTTAATGCATCCTAATTCGACTTTTATCTAGATTATTAATTTTCAAATGGTGCTGTAGACAGAGCCGTACAAAACACTAATGATAAACGATAAAAAAACTGATTCATATACACATAAGATATAGCTATTTAAAAATGAATGGGATACGTAAAATATATGACATTTGTAAAATAATTAAAGGCATAGATAGATCAACTAAAGAGGAAATCCAAAGGCAATCAATTATCATTTGTTCCGTTATTCCTCGGTAGGCTGTGATCGCTTGTCGGTGTTTGTGTGTGTGTGTGGGAGAGAGAGAGAGAGAGAGAGAGAGGGGGGGGGAATATATATCGAATCTCTTTATTTACTCGCCCTGTTTCTTTAGTGTAACTCCTCTCACACAACAATCGAGGTCGTTTTCAAGGAACTCCACGTGTATGTACGCATCGTTATCGCAATCAAGGGCCTCTTTGATGGGGTTTTTGAGGCATTTCAAGTAAATTGGCTGGCCCCTCAAAGTTTCCTGGGAAATAACGAAAAGAAAAATGTATTAGTAAGGTTCTGTTTGTATGAGTTCTTAACAATGCTTCTCCCAAGTGGCAGGAGTTGTAAAATTAAAGCGGATAATTATTTTGTGAACAGTTCAAGCTCTTCAAAGTTTCCCGACATATAGCGGAAAATTGTCGTGGGTTTATTAAGGGTTGTTTGTGCGCTCCTTGTTAACCTTTCATATCCTCAGTGGACAAGAGTGGCTAAAGTAAACGCTGTATTTCTTTTATGAGCGTTTCTAGCCATTAATGTTGCGTGCACTGCCCTCGGGAGTGTTTTCTGGGAGGGAGAGCAAAACTAGTGACATCTGGTGGCGGTCTCCCAAAGCACAGTATGTTTGCCTCTCCTATCGACAAGCTCTGACAAGCGGTGTCCTTCCTCTCTTCCCTTCCCCCTCAAACCTTTCTTTCCTCCTTACTTCCTGCATACTTCCCTCTTCCTTCCTTTATCCCCTCGTTTTCCTCCCTTCTTCCCTCAACGCGTCCATTCCTTCCTTCCTCCTTTTTTTCTTTCCTTCCTTCCTCGCTCTCTTGCTGGTCACTGCGACACTCTGAATAACTGCGTAGCGTCGTGTCTCGCTTTCCCTCTCTTGCCCCTTGTGTTTCGTCCTCCCTCTCTGTCTTTGCACCACAACGCACCAAATGTTAAATGTGTGTTTTTGTAGAGTCGCATGAGAACACTAAACAAGGAGGAAAGAAAATGAAACAGAGGAGAGTAAAAAGTAGAAAAAATAGGTACCGAAATATTTTAATAATTTTGTATTTTAATATAGTCCCCATACTCTACTTTTGTGTATGCCTTATATTATTTTTTAACGGTTTACAAGACAAATTCTCTGTAAGAGCAATAAAGTATTATTATTATAGAAGGGAGAAGAATCGAAAGGGTAAAGAGGGAAATCAAAAAGGACACTCGGTTTTGGCATTAGTGTTTAGGAAAGTATAATTCATATATGTTTGTGTTATTGCGCTAAATAGTGATATCATGTCGAAAAATAAACTTGTAAAATGAAAAACGTCCACTCCGTTGTTTACGCGTTCATTGTGTGGGATTTCTTGTCCGTTTTTTTTTTCTTTTTTCTTTTGCCGTTGTATGGAAAGCTGATTAATGAAGTCCGTGAAAAATCCCCGGCGTCAAAAAACAAACAAAAAACAAAAAAACAGCGTCACCTGGTGGGTGTCGTATTGCGTGGCTTTCGTTTATTGGATTATTAATTCGTTTGTTTATTCATTAATTTTCGGACATGACAGATGAAAGCGCTGGACGTGTCACCGGTTACACAATCAACACTTTTCACATGGTGACAGTGTTAATATTTATAGCAATGGTGGCGATGGTAATGACGTTGATATTAGTACGGTAGTAATAATTACAATAATAATAATAATAATAATAATAATAATAATAATAATAATAATAATAATAATAATAACTTTAATAATAATAATAATAATAATAATAATAATAATAATAATAATAATAATAATAATAATAATAATAATAATAATAATAATAATATAGTGTTCGTAATAATAAAGTATTGAATACATTAATTATCGAAAATAATCATGATTCTAGTAATTATAATCATGATAATCATAAAATTATGATAATGATGATAATTATAATAATAATAATATTGATAATGATAATAATAATAATAATAATAATAATAATAATAATAATAATAATAATAATAATAATAATAATAATAATAATAATAATAATAATAATAATACTACTACTACTACTAATAATAATAATAATAATAATAATAATAATAATAATAATAATAATAATAATAATAATAATAATAATAATAATAATAATAATAATAATAATAATAATAATAATAATAATAATAATAATAATAATAATAATAATAATAATAATAATAATAATAATAATAATAATAATAATAATAATAATAATAATAATAATAATAATAATAATAATAATAATAATAATAATAATAATAATAATAATAATAATAATAATAATAATAATAATAATAATAATAATAATAATAATAATAATAATAATAATAATAATAATAATAATAATAATAATAATAATAATAACTAGACTCATAGCACTCAGAGAGTGCACACCTCAGCCAGAGATCGTCCTGGAAATTGGTGTGGGCATCAACTGTGATCCTATGCATCATATGGAAGCATTTGTTTCGAAATTTGATGAAATTATATTCTTTTTGAATCTTTGACCTTGGGCGAACTTTTCGAGGTCAAGGTCAAAGGTCAGGGTCAAGGACATGCAAGGTGCATCATATGGAAGCATTTGTTTCGAAATTTGATGAAATGCTATTTTTTTAACTGACCTTGGGTAACTTTTCGAGGTCAAGGTCAAAGGTCAAAGTCAAGGCCATGCAAGGTGCGTCTTTCCATGAGCTAAAATATGAACCAAGTCTGAAGTCTCTACGATGACGAGAACCGAAGTTATGGCCAATCTGACGTTTTGTTCGACCTTGACCTTGACCTCTGACATAAAAAAATAATGGGTTCTATTCTGGATGGACACGCATCATATGGAAGCATTTATTTCGAATTGATGAATTCTGTTTTTTGGGGGAAACATTGACCTTGGGATAACTTTTCGAGGTCTAGGTCAAGGCCATGCAAGGTGCGTCTTTCTATGAGCTAAAATATGAACCAAGTCTGAAGTCTACGATGACGAGAACCGAAGTTATGGCCCATCTGACATTTTGCGCGACCTTGACCTTGACCTTTGACCTTTGACATAAAAAAATAATGGGTTCTATTATGGATGGACACGAAGCTTCCCTGAAAAATTGGTTGAGATATCCGCAAAATTGTGCACAGGAGACTGTTAACGAACAAACAAATAAATCAATAAATAAACATACTGACCAGACAGAAAATATAACCTCCTTCCAACTTCGTTGGCGGAGGTAATAATAATAATTATAGCAACAGCAACAAAAGCAACAACAAATAAGAAGCAACAGTGATTTTATATCACCACCCAGAATTCATCGTCATTAAATGACTGAAGAAGCCTAACATGTGTGTGTACATAGAGATGGATAGATAGATGTGTGTGTGTGTGTGTGTGTGTGTGTGTGTGTGTGTGTGTGTGTGTGTGTGTGTGTGTATGCAGGCTTTATTGAGTGCATCGAGTCTCCTGGACACGGTCAGGGCTTTTTGCCGAAAAGTTTTTATTAGGTCACAAATCCCCTTTTTTTTTACCCAATATATTTTATTTGGCCTCGGGAAAGAAAAAGAAAAGACAAGACCCGAATATTTTCTAATGCCATTTGTTATCTTGATCAACTACTTTTTTTTTCTATTATAGCTGATTGTTTCTTTTTTCTTTTCTTTTTTTGTGTGTGTCCTGCCACTGTGTATTGATATGATTGTTGAGAACATTATTAAACAGCCATTTTTTTCTAATCCTTTCCTTAGATTATCATCCTTGCCTCGCATCATTCCCCACATAACTCTGTTCTTTCACTCAAATGCATATTCCAAGCCTCTTCTACTCCCTCTTCTTCCTACCACACATACATCTCATCATCGTTGTCCTGCTTCTCTTTTTCCTCGTCCTAGTTCTTCCATTTCCTCTTCTTCCTACCAGTCATATTCACCATCATCGTTGCCTTCGTCGTCCTCCTCGTCCTCGTTCTTCACCTCTACTTTTCTCTGTCCTAACCATCTGCATCGTTGTCTGTTCCCTCGTCCTCCTCTTCCCTGTCTTCTTCTTTCTCTTCTTCTTTTTCCTCTTTTCCCTCAGATTTTCAGATTTCTGTGCAATATACATTAGGAGCTGAGGGGACATGGCATCTGGCAACACAGACGTCTTGGGCCGTTCAGATGAAAAAGCCAATGGAAAAATAAAAACAGGCATCATAAGAGAGGCTTGCAATTAGGGAAGTAACCGGAACCTTCACTCTTTTGTAATTAAGTTAAACATGTCTTCTGTGCTGGTGTATGTTTTCTTATTTGCTTTGTTGATAGAAAATGTGAGTTGATCCTTTCTTTTTTGACACTGGATAAGTATAAGTAAGGATAAGAAAGAGTAAGACAAATTTCCGAGGCAGCCTTTCCATTTTCTTTCTGTTTTTGGTTTTCTTTGCTTGTATATTGACTTGACCTTCAACAGAGGAATCTCAAGACGCCTCCCCTCCCGAAATTAACCTCTCTTTTGGCAACTCTATACTTCTTTTTATAGGAGCAGTTATTAGCCAGCTTTTTTGTCTTAATTTTTTGTCCTTAAACTGTTTCCTTTGCTGTAAAAAAAATGCTCGTAATAGAAATATAGAAGTCAGTGAATTTATATTTCTTTCCAGTCATTAAAATACTCTGTAAGTAAAGTCTTCCGGTCAAGTTTTCAGTTTTCTTCCTCCTCGCCGTCGTCTGAGTGGATGGGATGGTATTGGTTTCTTTTTTACCGTCCGTGTATCGGGGTTGTCAGGGGCAGCGTTATGGTGGCTCGCACTTTTTCATGGCTCTCGGGATGCTTTTACTCGACCCGGCTCATCGACGCGTCTCCTCGTTACGGGCTCGGTCTCTGTCAATTTTTTTTTTTCATCAGTGCTCTTGTTTTTGTGCGTAGTCCCTCTGCTGTTTTTGTTTTTTTCATGTCAGTAGTCCCGCTGCGTCCGAATTCAAATGTTTTTTTTTTATATATTTTGTGTTCCTTTTTTAGTCATATATAGTTGACGTACATGCTGTTATATTCTTATTTGTTACTTTTTTCCATATATTTTTTTTTATGGTTCTTTTAAGGTATTTTGCCCATCATTGGTAGTTTTCCTTTACTTCTCTCATCTCTCTAGAAAAAAAGGAAATGTCACGGTTCTAGGATTTGCAATGCTTTACGTCTTTCTATACTCTAACTATCTTGATTTGTATTGATTTGTTGTCTAATTTCTTCACATAAAATTCCAGACCACCTCACAGTCTAGAGTTTCCAACACCTCCTCTAAAGTTTATCCCAATATTGTCCACGTATAATTATGCTCCTGTCATTTAATCTCTCCAACTTGTCTGTTTTATATCTACTTGCTGCAAAACGTTTCGACTATTCTGCCCAGTAAAGCTACCTCGTTGTGCATGTCTCCATCTTTCTGAGTAATATTTCCACTTTACCAAGTTCATCGAAGATCAGAAGTGCCCGGAACGTTTTAAAGGTGGTCTCTCTTGGAGTCCACTAGGAAATAGCCTTCATGCATCAAGCGCACGTCAGGTTCGTCAGTCTTGAGCCTTCATCGACACTGCAAAGCCGAGAAGATACATTTCCCTTCCGTGCCTCGGATTCAGGAATTCGGACGAGCAGGTTCAGAATGCCGGACAAGATAGGCTCCAGGACATTTTAGTGTTTGCTGCCATAAAGTGACTGCTTTCTCTAGCTTAGTATTAAATAACTACAATTCGGAGTAACGTTGTTCTAATGCAATTTCATAAAAAAAAGCACTTGTTTCTTTAGTCAAATTAAAAAAAAAAGAGGGTTTTTCATAGATTACAAATCACTGAAAAATACGGCATTTGATAGTAATGTCATATTTGTTTGTTGTATATATTCAATCACGAAGCAATTCGTTTTAATTAATTGCAGATTGTGGTTTATTTCCTCATACTGCAAGCAAACCTGGTACGCAAGGGTTGGAGAAACTGTGTGTGGCGAGTGTGCGTGTGTATGTGTGTGTGTGGGTGTGTTGGTGGGTGGGTGTGGGTGTGTGGGTGGGTGGGAGGTGCCAGCATTTGTTATATCTTTGTTCATCGTCTGTTGCATGACGGTATATGAAAATAATACTAAAAATATCATTTCTTTATGCTCAATTATTATCTACGTGTGAAGTCAGGTGTGTTGTGAGTCAAATGATGAATGACTATTTCCTTTCAGTTTTCACGCAGGAAAATCTAACAACCACTCCGGAGAGAGTTCAGGTATATGAGGGCGAAGAGAACGACAAGTTGAGGGATGTGATCATCACTAGGCAAGTAGTCCAGGATGAGATTAGTAGGTTGAAGAAAAACAAATCGCCGGGCCCGGACGGAGTATTTCCACGGATTCTGAAAGAGTGCAAGGAGGTCCTCAGTGGCCCAATTACCGATATTTTTAAGATGTCGGTAAATTCAGGGTATGTGCCCAATCAATGGAAAGTAGCTAATGTGACGCCGATTTTCAAAAAAGGAGACAAGTCAGCCACCTCAAATTATCGCCCAATTAGCATAACATCAGTTGTAGGAAAGATGCTGGAGTCAGTTATAGCCGGGAGCATTCGGGACCATCTAGAGAAGCATAGTTTAATTCATGATTCACAGCATGGGTTCACAAAGGGCAGGTCTTGCCTTACTAATCTGTTGTCCTTCTACACTAAAGTGATCGAGGCGGTTGACAGAGATGAAAACTATGACATATTTTATTTAGATTTCAGTAAAGCGTTCGACAAAGTTCCCCATCACCGGCTATTACTAAAATTACAGGCTCACGGCGTAGATGGGAAAGTTTTGAACTGGATCAGGGCGTAGCTTAGTGGTAGGAAGCAGAGAGTGCAAATCAATGGTAAAAAATCTGAATGGGGCAGTGTTACGAGTGGAGTCCCACAAGGGTCGGTGCTGGGTCCTCTGCTTTTTATTATTTACATCAATGACTTGGACACAGGAATTAGTAGTGATGTCAGTAAGTTCGCAGATGATACCAAGATCGGTAGAGTAATCCAATCAGACAGGGACGCTAGCGTTCTCCAGGATGAGCTTGACAGACTATATGATTGGGCGGGGAAGTGGCAGATGGAATTCAATGTCGGGAAGTGTAGCATTCTGAGTGTAGGTAGGAATAATCCCTCACACAATTACTCCCTAAATGGCACTCCTCTAAGCAGGTCTGGGCGTGAGAGAGACTTAGGAGTCCTAGTGAGCGCTGACCTCCGTCCTAGGGCTCAATGCATTCAGGCTAAAAATCGGGCAAACAGAGTGCTTGGTTTCATCTCAAGGAGCGTAAGCAATAGGAGCGCTGAAGTCATCCTCAAACTTTACTTAGCACTAGTTAGACCTCATCTCGATTATGCAGTTCAGTTCTGGTCCCCCTACTATAGAATGGATATCAAGATGTTAGAATCTGTACAGAGGAGGATGACAAAGATGATTCAGGGGGTGAGAAACTTGCCTTATGAAGACAGGCTGAAGCATTTAAATCTACACTCTCTAGAAAGGCGAAGGTTGCGAGGAGACTTGATCGAAGTCTATAAGTGGATGAAGGACTTTAATAAAGGAGATGTCAATAAGATTTTGACAGTAAAAGAGCAAGGTAGGACGCGTAGCAATGGTTTTAAGATAGACAAATACAGATTCAACAAAGACATAGGCAAGAATTGGTTCACCAATAGAGTGGTAGATGAATGGAACAGGCTTGGGAGCCATGTTGTGGGTGCCAATACCATGGATACATTCAAGAAGAGATTAGATAAAGCCATGGATGGTGAGGTAAGGTGGGGTTGAATGTACAGGAGCTGCCTTGTATAGGCCAACCGGCCTCTTGCAGACTCCTTACGTTCTTATGTTCTTATGTTATCGAGGTGTTACGTGCCAATACGCGTGCATGTGACTGTGTGTGTGTGTGTGTGTGTGTGTGTGTGTGTGTGTGTGTGTGTGTGTGTGTGTGAGAGTGTGTGTGTGTGTGTGTGTGTGCGTGTGTGTATGAATTTGCATGTTATTGGAAAGCCAGTATGGGTAACGCCTATGGCGAGTCTTAAAATATATCTCATATTTGCACCCATACACACACACACACACACACACACACACACACAAACACGGCGCCGACCACACGAGTTACCGACCAGCAGTGACCGAGCAGCACACACACACACACACACACACACACACACACACACACCACACACACACCACACACACACACACACACACACACACAGAAGAGGAAGTAGGAGTGGCTTCTTCCTATAACGCACTGGGTTTGAAAAGGTCGGTCTTGCTCTCTGGTCTGGTTTCCTCCTTCACTTGAGGGCGAGGAAAGGGAAATAAAGAAAATAGAAAATATCTGAGCTTCTAATTCTTTTCTTCACTTTATTGGCGTCTTGTCCATTCCAGCTTCTCAAAATGTTATCTCGACTTATTCTTTTCCTCCTTTATTATTTTTTTCCTGTAATTGATTTTCTTTCTGTATCGTAGCATCCCCTTCCCATTTCCATTTAATTATCTTCTTATTAAATTCCCCCTTTGCTTTTATCTCCTGGAAATAGGTTTGGTTTCATTCACGTAGTATAGTTTTCTCTACCCGTTTTTTTCCTTTTTTTCCCCGCCCGTAAAGGAGTCAGCCAGGATCAATGGGCAGCCTGGCGGAAGGGGAGACTAATGTAGTTTTGCAACTGTGTTTCCTCGCAGCACGCTGCCGTCAAATTGCTTTTCCACCTCCCACACGGGTCGTCCGGAGGAAGTGAGAATGTGTGCTGGTTCTTCACGCACAAAAACGTAAGGAAAGGGAGACAGAAATAGATAGATATGTAAATAGACACAGAGAGAGAAGGAGGCAGACATTTAGACAGACACAGACAGACCTAAAGAAAGACAAAGAGACAGACAAATACGAGCCAAATACCAGAGAGGATAAAAAAAAATAGATAACGAGAGAAAAAAAAAGTTTAGAGAAAAAAAATAGATAACGAAAACAACGCTACAACAATTACAGTAAAAGGAATGACAACAAACTGATTCCTTTTTACTTTTTTAACTTTTTTTTCTTTCCCCAACTTTTTCCCTTCCCTTCCCTCTCCACCCATTCACCTCCATACATTGGCTCCCCTTTAAGAATTCCGCTCAAGTATTCCCATTACCACTCTTAAGCAGCCTCCTCCTCCTCCTCCTCCTTTTTTTTTCCTTTTTTCTTTCTTTTTTGTCTTTTTTTGCCACTAAGAAGAAAGGAAGGCAAAGACAGAATACATCTAGAGAAAAAAGTTCCATAGCGTCTTACAATCTTACAGTATTTAAATAACTAAGACAGACAGACAGACAGAAAGACAAGCAGGCATAGAGGGACAGATGGAAACGTTGATGAATGCGCTGGAAACCCAATAAACAAAGGAATAAATTAAATGACAGGTTTGGCAGTAATAGACAGAAGCAAAAAATATTACGTGACAAGAGATAAAAAAAAACGATAAAGAATTAAGAGATGATAAAGCGCAGACTGAAAAGAAGGAATTGAAATCGTAAAAGTATTGTCAAGTATAGAATAACATAGATAGTCTGAATAGAATGTAGCGGGAAGGGACACGGACGAAACTACAAAATGGACCCAAAACTGGAAACAAAAATGGGGATGGATCGGGAAAGCATCACATTTTTAATACGAAACAATGCACGTCCGTTGTAAAAATGTGAAGTAGAAACGAAGATATAAATAAAAAAGAACTCATGGAAAACAGAAATATAGAAAACAGCGATCGTAAAATTGAAGGAAAATATATAAAAAAAAACATCAAACTCTTAGATATATGCAAATGCTACATAGAGACCAGACCGAGCGATGTGTGCTTACGACGCCTGACTGAGAATAACAAAAAAAAAAAAAAATAGTAATACAGCAAGAGCTTAAGAAAAAAACAAAGGTTATCCCAGAGAATGAGCGCGGGTTGAGTCCTTTCTCCTGTCGTCTGTCTCTGGTCTCGTAGGTTCTTTGCGTTCAGGAAAGTCCGTTGTAGAAAAGAAAATAGAGTGAAAACAGAATGAATGAATGCACCGGACGAAAGGGAGAAGTAAAAATGGTGCCAAAAACTGGGAGATAAAATTACTCAAAACAAAGGAGGCCGAATTTGTGTGTGTGTGTGTGTGTGTGTGTGTGTGTGTGTGTGTGTGTGTGTGTGTGTGTGTGTGTGTGTGTGTGTGTGTGTGTGTGTGTGTGTGTGTGTGTGTGTGTAACAACGAAGAAAATAAAGTTAGACTGCGAGCACAAAAGAAAAAAAAAAGCGTTAAAAAAAATGTGACGGTCGAAAAGGAAGAAAACTCGATCGGTCGCAGGAAATGTGTGACTGCAAGAAATTTAAGTAAAAATGGCAAACGTATTGACGACTCTCTCTCTCTCTCTCTCTCTCTCTCTCTCTCTCTCTCTCTCTCTCTCTCTCTCTCTCTCTCTCTCTCTCTCTCTCTCTCTCTCATATATAGAGAGAGAGAGAGAGAGAGAGAGAGAGAGAGAGAGAGAGAGAGAGAGAGAGAGAGAGAGAGAGAGAGAGAGAGAGAGAGAGAGAATGGAAACTGCGTGTGAGAGAGAGAAAATACGAAGTCTAAATTGCCCGACTGCTTCCTTCCCGAACAGTGAGAAAATTTTACACGTAGCTTTTTTCCTTTTTCCATTGCCTGAAGACTGCTATATTTTTTCCCCTTCGCGCCGTCATCATAATTTCTCACCCTTCGTATGGTATTAGGGAAATTTTACCTTATTAACACCTCATGAATTTGCAACGGTGCTATCTCATACTCCTTTCCCAGTCCTATTGTCTCCTCTATTTTCTTTCAATGCGGCATAATTTTATCTGTTCTTGGACCGAGGAAGAAAAGGTCGAATGTTTTTTTTTCTACCTACAAGACAGAGGGAATGAGAGAGAGAGAGAGAGAGAGAGAGAGAGAGAGAGAGAGAGAGAGAGAGAGAGAGAGAGAGAGTGAGAGAGTGAGAGAGAGAGAGAGAGAGAGAAGTGTCATACCACAGAGCAAAACAAAGAGTTCTTGCGAGACGTTGTGCATTTTGATATTTCTTTTTCCTTCGTGTGTCTCCGGCGTGTCCTGAGAGGCGTTGACTCCTTCCTCCCTTTTGGTCTTTTCTCGCCCCTCCTGATATTTGTTCGCAGTTTGCTTCGCTTATTTAGAGGCGATTCTCTGGCGATGGTACGTTATTTACTTCTACAAGACATTCTATGATAAACAATTGCGTATATACCTTTACATATACACCTGAGAGAGAGAGAGAGAGAGAGAGAGAGAGAGAGAGAGAGAGAGAGAGAGAGAGAGAGAGAGAGAGAGAGAGAGAGAGAGAGAGAGAGAGAGAGAGAGAGAGAGAGAGAGAAGAACAGGGAGAAGGGAAGGGGTATATGAGACGGGGGAGGAGGCATACATTTGCATATTCCCCGAAGACTGTCATTTATCATGCAAAATTCAGTATATTTCCCCGCACGCCTCTCCTCCCAGGCTAATGGGTTTGCATATTAGGGAGGAGGAGGAGGAGGAGAAGGAGGAGGAGGCGGTGGTGGTGGGTGGTAGAGGAGGAGGACTTAGAAGTGGCTGAGGTGATGGTAAAATTTTAGTCAGACTGAGGAGGAGGAGGAGGGAGAGGAGTAGAGCGAAGACGACAATGACGATGAGGAGAAAGAGGAGGAGGAGAAGGAGGAAGAGAAGGTGGTTGTGGAGGTGAAGAAAGAAGAGGAAAAAAAAAAATGAGGAAGAAGAAAAAATGAAGAAGAAAAAAAGAAGAGGTAGAGAAAGAATATAGAGATGGTTTAAAAAGAGGCAAAGACTGCAGTAAAAAAGTAGAGAGAATGTTTGTATGGTTGACATTCTTGAGTTCAAATATCCCAATTAAAGGTACCAAATTGTAATGGCCCAAGAAGAAGGAGAGACAGAATGATTTTACATTGTCCAATTTTCTCCCATTAGATAAAGAAAACATCATATTTCTTCAGGCAAAAAAAATAAAAATCCTAACATAAAAAGTAAAATATATAAATAGTATCTTGCCATCCCTAAGGAGACTAGATAGTTATCGCCTTCCCGTCTTATTAGCGAGTAGGACGAGGAGGAGGAGGAGGAGGAGCAGCTGGAGGGAAGGTCAAAGGGAAGCAAGGCGATTAATCATGTCTGCCAATCCGATACCCAGATTGGAGCCTTCTATTGACCTCCCAATATTGATGATTTGCTGACGCCCCTCCAGAGACACCTGCTGCGGCCTGACAAGGAGCCCATTTGTTAGCTGGTCCACGCTGTTGTCGCTGCTTGGGACTGTCTCAAGTCGCTTTATTTCCTTCACCACAGCTTTTCTTGAGTATTAGATTTAAGTAACTTTATTTAAAACAGCTTTAGGATAGATTCTTTAGTTTTGGAAAGCTTAGGATAACGTCTTTAATTTTTTACAGATTGAAATGTCTATTTTCAAAGATTGCTAAATCGTCCGTAGTTTTGATAAAATAAAATTAGGATAACTTCTTGTCTTGTAAAGATATGAATAACGTCTATAGTTTTGTAAAGAAATCATAATCTTTACAAAATAATATTGCTCTCCTAATATCTACAAAACTAAAGACGCTAACCTAATCGATACAAAATTAGAGGCGTTAGGCTAATCTCTACAAAACTTAAGACGACATCCACATCTGTACAAAAGTAGAGATGCTATCCATTCTCGAGCACCAGTTTTCTAGGTAAACTTTCCCTATATATGCATGTCTCTTTAACACTATTTTGATTATATATGAGCTAGAAGTTCCTCAGTTTGAAATGGATTAGTGTGTTTATGTATTTTGTTTTGAATGTTCGTCTGTTTTTTTAGATCCCTCCTCTTTGTCGAGAAACCTCAATCGGTATCATTTCCCTTTGGCACGATTGCGATGTAACCCGGCCTGAAATGATTTAATAGATGTCCGTTTCCAACCATCTGTTTGTGCCACCGGGGAAGTGTTACCTGCTCCACGCTGTAATGGCGCCTCGGGATTTCCTTGTAACAGAATTAAACTCCTTAACAAATAATTATGTTCGAACGTGAAATACCTTGGGTTGACGGATCTCCATCAATTTTTATATTATTTGTTCTACTTTGCTCTGATTTGTCGTTATACGCTGCAAGTCCCTTATTTCCTCTACACGATTTTAAAGTGGTTCAATTTAGTAGTTGTCTCATTAAGCCTTTCGTTTCCTATCACAAGTTGCAATAGGAATGTCATATGTGGTCTGCTTTACTGTTATCGCTGCTCAGGACAGTCTTAACATAATGCATAATACATAACATAATATATGATACTCCGCAACACCACTTTCCTACAATAAGTTCGTGAGGTAACTCGGTTTGATTGGATAAGAGGATATTTTCGTTTTTTCTCCATCATCGGTTGCTCCAGGAAAGTCACTTGTTACCTACCCGACGCTGTTACCGCTGATCCGAACATGATATGAAACTTTCCAACACGACGTTCCTGCTGTAAGCGCGTGAAATGTCTCTTGTAAATTTTTTGTCTTTGTATCTTTAGTTCGCCGTCGTATGTTGCTGTTACCTGCTCCACGCTATTATCGGTGCTCTGGGTAGTCTTAGTATGCTCTACAAGATCGCACCACCGTGAAATAACCCAATATTTAAACACTGATTAAGTTTTTTTTTAGCTTTCCATCGGTGTTTCGTACTTTGTTTCACGCTGCATCATTGTTCCCGGCCGTCATAATTCTTCTCCATCAACCTTATCTAATGTATGACCCTAGAGTATTTTTTTTTTGTGTACAGTGATTGGTGGTGAATATCGTTATCTATATTTGGCTAGCCACTGGAAACGTCTTTACCTTTCCTTCTGTTAACATCTCAATGCCCTTTTCATTTTTCTAAGAGAGTAATGGAAAACTTTTTATTTTTATTTATTTATTTTTTACGTCTTAGCCTATTGCGCCGGTAGGCTTCTTCCCGGTGGATCCTGATGGTCGGTCCGAGGCTTCTTCCCGGTGGGTCCTGATGGTCGGCCCAGCCCGTTCTGGCGCAGGCGAGTGTTTATAGTGGCGCCATCTTACATTGGCTCATGCTGCCCTCCCGGAGCTCATCTTTAATCCTAGAATCTAGAGTCCGGGTTGATAGGTGGTCTTTTGACAGCATGTGGGTAGTTTTAAGCCACTCGGCGGCGGCTGAAAAATCCCAGCTTGGTGGCACCGGTCGGGGATTGAACTCGCGTCCTCCTGAACGCGGGGCCGTCTTGCTATCTGTTCAGCCACCAGCTTCGTCTTTCATGTTGTCTCGTATTTGTACACAGCGTCTTCTTCGCCAGTTTTTAAAATATGTACTGTGCGGGTGGTGAAAAATATCAAGGTGATGAACAGGTGTAATTAACTTAATTTAGAGCATAATTAACAAACACGTAGCTCTGAATTGCTCCCAAGGTAACAGCTCTTCCTTCCTCCTGCGTCTTCTTGCTCCTCCTCTTCCTCCGTTTCTTACCTTTGTTTTAGTTCCTCACAGTCTCTGCTTTCCTTCTGCATACCGTTATACCTCTCCTTTGTCTTGATCCCTCCAAACTTCTATAGCATTGTGGGAAGCATCATCTGCGCACCACTTTATGTCTTCCGCCTCCTTGGACATAATCTCTGTTCTCCCTTTCACCTGCAGGTATTAGCTCTCACCTCCTTGAAATCAGGTGGTCAGGCAAGTCGTGCATTGAGGATAAGAGCATTTCCTCTCTTTCTTATAATGGAGATTTCATGCTCCTCGTTTCGCTTCCCCTTAAACTCCTCTGAAACGGTGTCGGTATCCATGCATTATGTAAGACGTATTCAACTATGCTCTCTCTCTCTCTCTCTCTCTCTCTCTCTCTCTCTCTCTCTCTCTAGCTCTCGCTCTTGCTCTCGCTCGTTCGCTCGCTCTCTTTCTTCTTCCTCTTCCTCTCCTTTCCCCATCCACCTAACCTCCACTAATCTTCCTCCTCCTCCTCCTCCTCCTCCTCCTCCTCTTCTTCCTCATTTTTCTCCTCCTCTTCCTCCTCCTCCTCCCTACGAAAAGCTAAATATTCATTAAACTTCACTTAACAATTAATCACGTGATCCATATTTCAAACTTCTTCCTCCCGAGATGAAACGACTTCAGGGGAGCACGGTAACCCAGGCGCCTCCTCCTCTGCCTCTTCCTCCTCCTCTTCCATTTCCTCTGCCCCGCCCCGCCCCGCCCCGCCCCGCCTCCGTCTCCAAATGTCCTGAGCCCGTTCGGGGATTTTTGCTCCATGCAGCTTACAACCCAACGACAAGGATCAAGGAGGAGGGGAAAGGGGCAAAGAGGGGGAGGGGGCAGGTTCAAGGGATCAGCCGTGACAATGCGGATGTTTTACCTTGAACTGAGGGCGGATGGGAAGGCTGAAGTCCTCCCGCATCCTGAAGGGGAAGGACTTACAAGAGGGGACGAGAAGGATGAGTAGAAAGAGAAAATAGAAAGGAATAGAAAGCGTAACCAGAAGAAGAAGCAGGAGTTTGAAGAAAAAAATACGATGATGATGATAATGTATAAGGAAGAGGAGGTCGACGACTAGAAGAGAGAAGGAAGATGACTGGAAGGAGAAAATAGAAAATAATGGAAAGCCTAAGCGAAAGAAGAAGCAGAAATCTGAAGAAACAGAAAAAAATGACGTGATGATGATGACAATGGAAATGTATAAGGTGGAGGAGGAGGAGAAGGAGGGATATTATCTTCACTTTGCTGCTGATGACGATGAAGGAAAATCTTGTATTGGCCAAAACACTTCCTCGAATACTTCTCTTCATAAATATTTCTTGTAATCAACTAATGGGGTGGGGATAACATGACTCTTAGGATATAACATTTTTATAGAGGACAGGTATAGGAAAAGTTATGTACCTGTAAGTCGTGTCTTAGGGGATTGATATCAAGATCTTACCTGTAATCCTCGTAGACTCATCAATCCTTCACATGTCTACCTGGTATGGCATCGTCCTCCGCGTGCTCCATGCAGATGGTAGTCACGTGAAGGTACTCAAAGACGTTGCTAATGACCTTGAACATTAATAAAAGTGTGCGTTAGTCGCATCTGCAAATTACATGTTTATTGCGATTTGCATCTCCACTTGTCCCATGTAGGCGAGGTTCATTTTAATCACTCACACGTATTGCTAATGAGACTTTGACATTAACCCCATGACGGCGGATTTCCTACAGTCAGACCTCACCAAGCTACAGGAATGGAACAAAAAGTGGCTGCTAGAATTCAGTGAAGAAATATGTAGACTCCTGCACCTTGGGAGGGGATATCCAGCACACCAGTACCACATGGGAAACACTCCACTATCCACCACAGAGGCAGAGAAAGACCTGGGACTGTATGTTACCAGGCTACCAGAGAAGGCAAAATACGTTCCAATCGCATGCATCAGACGGGTTAATATAAGTCTCCATCTTACTCCTATATGCAAATCACCCAACTCCCTGTAATGATGCTATCCTCTACTTGTCCCATGCAGGCAAGACCCATAATAAACACCCTCACGCATTGTTCGTGAGACTTTAATTGTTATCAGAATGCGCATCTTACTCCAATATGCAAATTATCTGTGTTGAGAGTGTGCGACAGACTGAAGTCGCTGCTGTGTTGGCAGTGGTGGCGGTGTTGCTGGTGGTGACGGTGCAGCCGTTACCCGGGAGAAGCATATTAATCGAGATAATATGTATTAGCTGTCTGACCTATTGGACTGTAACATATTCCGGTCGTTGGGGCATCAGCAGAGGCGACGGGCCGCGGAGGCAGGTCAGTCGTCGGGGATAAGTTGAGCTAATCACTTTATTCCTTACTGTTTTATAATGTTTACGAGGAAGCGCGAATTAAAAGTCCATCAGCGCAATACGGAAACTTTACTTGTGTTGAACTACTAAAAGGCAATCATCCCTTGCACATAAATATTTCCGGTGTTTTTGCTTCCTCTTTTAAACAGCGCTGAGTAAAGAGAAGAACCAAGAATGGAGAGAAAGAAAAGGGATGAAATAGTGCAAGTTTTAATTCGTTTTATCTAATTGCCTTCCTTCCTTCCTCTTCTTGTTGTGCCTGCATCATCGTCCTCAGTTTCCCGCTCTCCCTTCTTTCTCTCCCTTCATTCATCTCTCCTCCCTCCTCTACCTTTCGTTAATCTCTCCACCCGTTACTCCATTTCGCTTCTCTCCTCAATCCCTTTCCTTCCTCTTGCCTCTCTTCTTTCCTCTTCTCTTTTCTCTTTTTCCCTTTTGTTACTTTCCTTCACTTGCCATTTTCTTTTCTTTCTTATCGTGACCACTTCTCTCATTGTTTTTATCTTCTATGCTCTGATTATTTCCTTTATCTCAGTTGATGGTAAAGAGAAGACCATTGATACCCACTAATAACCCAAGACAAATTGATTAAAGTAGAATGGGAGGGAGGGAGAGAGAGAATGAATAAAAGTTGATATAAAGAAGGAAAATTTAAATCCACAAGTTATCTTCCAGAGGTTAAATAAATGCACGGAAAGTTAAAACAAATTGGGATAAATTGGCCTCCAGGTAGCGGAGTCACCTGCCGCCACCTCCTGTCTCCCTCCTCCCCCCTCCCCCTGCTGGCCTCGCTGCAAGGAAGGGAAGGAGTCTCACGCACTCAGTAACCTACGCACACACACGCACACTGACACACCCACACACCCACCCACCCACACACACACACACACACACACAAACACACACATGCAAGAAAAAAATGTAGAAAGAGCGATTCAGTAGCATAAAATAATCAGACTGTTGAAGTATTTAAACGTTTCCTTTTCCAGAGTTTTAATTACTGCCCGCTTTTTTTATCAAAGTCGACGTTCGATTTTTATAACTGCTTTTTAGTACTCTCAAACTGCATGATATATTAATTTCTCCCCTCCTCTAGAGTGATACGTTAAAAATGGAATCTTTCATAAACACCTTTTATAAATTTATGCGCATTTTTTTTTCACATCTAACTTCACACCGTTTAACTTCTAACTTCTCGCATTTCAAAAGATAAGAACATGAGAGATTAAAGCCTTCTCGATATTCTGTCAGTGTCCACGTTATTCTTTGTACTATTTTTAGTACTCGCACATTTGCTTGACGATATGAAACATTACTTTATCTCCCCATTTCCATTTGGTTTCTACGATCTGAACATTTTATATTCAAGGTTGATTGCTCTATACTAATTTTTGGACCTAATTTCTCGTATCTGAATTAAAAAAAGCATATATCAAAAGTAACGTTAGCTCATTTTTTTTTTTTTACTTCCTTTATATAATAAACATTTCAAGCGTGTTTTATAACGAGGTATTTGATATATTTGTAATCACGTGCCCTCGAAACGCATTTTTCTTCAATATTGATGAAAAAGATAAAAAGAGAACGTTCTATATACTTTTTTACCGATTTCACCCGTATATACGACACCAACTCTTTCCCCTTCTATCTTGCACTATTGAGGATTAACAGTCATAATTTAGAGCCGCATTATAACCTTCCTGGAGAAAAATATATATGTTAAACTGCCTTAATCATACCGTTTGTTAGATAGAGTCATAAGTCCCTCAAGTAGTAATTGATTGCAGTTTCAGGTAGGCGGGTGCACCTTCCCATGGCGGCAGGTAATCAAGAGCACCTGGAGCACCTGAGAACAAGGGATTTACCTGAACATACCTGCGGAAGTAATGTCAGGTGAGCAAGGGGTGGAGGTTAGGTGTGCAGTTCCTATTCGTACCTCGTTCGTATTGCGACAAATGGCGTCTTAATTTCCTGGTGTGTGTGTGTGTGTGTGTGTGTGTGTGTGTGTGTGTGTGTGTGTGTGTGTGTGTGTGTGTGTGTGTGTGTGTGTGTGTGTGTGTGTGTGTGTATTCGCTTCATCGCAGTACAAACTTTATTACCGTCTTTCTTTCTTTCTTCCTGTTCATAGTTCACTGGGTTTGGCGAGTTATATGAACCGCCGTGGCAGCTGAGTTACCTGGTTCACCTGATAAAAGGGCGAGGATACTTTATTTGGCGTGAGGCGGAGGGTGGAGCCGACGGAGGGTGGAGAGGACGCAGGGTGGAGCGGACAGGCCGTGGCGGGGCGGGGAAGGGTGGAGCGATGGGAAGTGGGAAGCAAAGGGAAGGAGTTTCAAGGATGAAGTGCGAGGTGGCTGGCAGCAGAGGCGAGACTGTAATGCGATAAAGTGAGATAATCGTCTTAATGTAGTGTCTAGTGATGAACCTTAGAGTATGTTTTATGTTTGTTTCTCACTTTTTCCCTCAAATAAGCTAAGGTATTTTCTCACATGTAAAGGAAGGCCAGTGCAGGTCAACCCCAATGACCTTATTTTATGTGTTCTTTCAATACAAAGTTTCCTTCGCCGTGTGTTTGTCTCCAATTCACAGCAAATTATGTCAAACTCACTCATGACTTTCAGCGCCAAGTTCACTGTAACTAAACTCGTCTTGTGATTAAATTAAGAAGCAACTCTTGTCAAGGAAAGAAGGAGGTGAAGAGAAAGGAGGGAGGAAGGAAGGGAGAGAGGCAGGTGGTAAGGAGGAGAGGCAGGGAAGAGAGAGAAAGGAGAAAGAGGAGTAAAGAAGGAAGGGAGAGAAACGGCTGGTGGAATGGAAGCCAGGCAAAGAAGACAGAGAAAGGAGAGGTGGAAAGAGGGAAGGAAAAGAGATGGGTTGTGGAAAGGAAGACAGGCAAGGAAGAGAGAGAAAGGAGAAAGGAGGAACAGTGACAAGGAACGGAAGGGAAGGGAGAAGAAGAGATAACGGTATAATAAGGGAGGGAAAATGGAGTGAGAGGAGAGAAGGATGGGAGTAAGAAAGGTGGTGGAAAGAAAGACAGACAAGGAAGATGGAAAAAGGAGAAAGGAGGAACAGTGACAATTAGCAATGAACGGAAGGGAAGGGAGAGGATGAGATAACGATAGGAGAAAGGAGGAAAGAATCAAATAATATACGAAAACGATGATAAGAAATAGAAACAAGGAAGAAAGGATGAAGCGAAGTGGAAGGGAAAGTGACAGAGGAGAACGAAGGTAAAATAAAACGGAAATAAAAGAAAGTTAATGAATAGGGAGAGGGCGAAGGTACACACAGGTAGGGATGAAGGAAGAGAGAGAGAGAGAAGGAGGGAGGAGGAGGGGGAGGGAAGTACGAGCATTAATGAGGATGGGAGGGAGCAGTGGAGCGTGAGGGAGGGAGGAAGGACGGGGAGGAGGAATAGAACCGACCGTGAAGGGTGTCGGGGTGGGATGGGGGGGGGGGGGGAGTAGCTTGCCAGTGGAGTTAATGAGGGAGTGGAAGGTAGGCGCGGAAGTATCATTAAAACATATATATTAATTATGCAATAGGTGCTTTCAAAAGGGGATTTTCAATTTAATTTCTCTTAATTAATGAGTCTAAAAACGAGAGGCTGTAAATGTGCTTCGTGTTGGTCATAAATGCTTTCTTATTTTGGGCCGAGGGAAATAAAGAGAGGCAAGGAAGAAGGAAGCAAGAGGAGGAGGAGAAGGGAGAATGACAGAGGAAGAGGAGGATGAAATAAGAGGGAATGGAAAGAAGAAAGTTAAGAAAGGAGGAAGAGGAGAAGGGGAAGGGAGAGTGACCGAGGAAGAGGAGGATGAAATAAAGGGGAAAGGTAAAGAAGAAAGTTAATTGATAGGGAAAGGAAAAAGGTATAAGAGGAAGAGGAAGATAAAATAAAGGGGAAAGGTAAAGAAGAAAGTTAGTTAATAGGGAAAGGAAGAAGGTATAAGAGGAAGAGGAAGATAAAATAAAGGGGAAAGGTAGAGAAGAAAGTTAATTGATAGGGAAAGGAAAAAGGTATAAGAGGAAGAGGAAAATAAAATAAAGGGGAAAGGTAATGAAGAAAGTTAGTTAATAGGGAAAGGAAGAAGGTATAAGAGGAAGAGGAGGGGAAGGAAAATTGACACAAGTAGAGGAGGATAAAATAAAGGGAAAAGTAAAGATGAAAGTTTATGAATAGGGAAAGGGTGAAGATGCAAACAGGTACGGATGGAGAGAAGGAGAAGGGTGGTGCTGGTGGTCGTTAATGTTATTTGTGAAGGAAAATATTGAACGTTGAAATGGATTATATATATATGGACGAAAAACTAAGTCGTGGAAAATTTGCATCGAAGTGAATGGAATGTTTTCTTTACTAATATTGGAAAGGAAAATATATAACGTCAAAATAGATTATAAATGGACCAAAAAAGTAGATCTCAGGAAAAAATGGAGAGAAAATAATTGCTTTCAAAATTCTACACACAAATTTATAACCTTCATACTTATAGATGAAAATTCTCTTAACTTTTGGATCACCTGGCGACTGACCGCGCTAACAAGGTCCTCATCTTCGCCAGGTAGCGTTAGTTAGCGTACACATGATACTGTGGAAGGAAAATGAAGAAAACAACCTTATCATGTTCTGGGCTGTATTCTTCCTTTATTCATTATTTTATTTATTTATACTACATTTTTACTATTTATTGTTGCATTTTTATTTTATTCTCACAACGATTTCAGAATTAGGGTAAAGTTAGAATCAGCATTTTTCGTCACCTAAAATTTACATAAAGAGTTGGGTAGGGAAATTTTGTGAAGCTTTAATGCAGAGAGTAGTTTTTCTCTTTATTTTCTCTAGATATATTTTCTCTCTCTATTTCAATCAATCTTTCTATCTATCTATCCATATATGTCCATCTCTCTCTCTCTCTCTCTCTCTCTCTCTCTCTCTCTCTCTCTCTCTCTCTCTCTCTCTCTCTCTCTCTCTCTCTCTCTCTCTCTCTCTCTCTCACCTGATGGGATGGAAGGCAGGTAAGCTCTTCACCTGCTCCCTAACCTCATTACGCCGCCCTGACACCCGAGTCTTTCCGGGGACGAAGTGACACAGAGCTCGGTCCTATCCTCTCCCCATCCTTCATTTTTCCCCTCTTTTTCTACTGTCCTTTTATTTCTCTTTTTTTTCCCTTCTCTTACTCCTTGTCGCTCCTGTTTTTCTACCCTCTAATTTTTTTCATTCTTATATTTCACTTTTGTTGTTCTCACTATCTTACTTTTATATCTCTTTCTCTATGTCCCTTTTTACCTGTTCCTCTTTCTCTGTTTTTCATTTTTTTTCCTTTGTTTCCTTCTTTCCTCTTTCTGTGTTTCTGATTTTCCTGTTTTTTTTTTCGTTTCCCCACTTTTTCTACATCTATTTTTCACTTTTACTGCACTTTTGTTTTATCTTATTTATCACTTTTCCTTTCTACCTATTTATCTTTCTCCCTTTTTCCTTCCTTTCCTTCTTTCTTTTTGTGTTTCCGATTTTCCCTCCCTGTTTTTCGTCCCCTCAATTTTCTACGTCTCTATATCTCACCTTTACTACACTTCTTTCTATTTTATTTATCTCCATTTTCCTTTCTTCCGATTTCTCTCTCTCCCTCTTTGTCCTTCCATTAATTCTCTATCTCGGGTACGCGGAGGCAAAGTGCTCGAATTCTGGTCTTTGTTCTCCCCTATCTTTCTCTTTCCTCTTTCCTCTTTTTCCTCTACTCTCTTCCTTTACTCCTTCTACCTTCCTCCTATCTCCTCTTTCCTTCCTGTATATATTTCTCTTCATCACTGAGTCGTCTACTAAACATGTTGTCAAGAGATGGATCGCTTAAGAAATTGAGTGAGAAATTGGTTGATTGATAAAGAGAGGGAATGAAGGAAGTACCGAATACGCTTCCAGAGAGAGAGAGAGAGAGAGAGAGAGAGAGAGAGAGAGAGAGAGAGAGAGAGAGTCTATTAAGGGTAAGACTAGGAATATAGATTTATAGAGTTGGACACTGTGACATAGGCGCCGAGGTTGAAGGGCGAATCTTTTCTTTTGAGGAGGAGGAGGAAGAGGAGGAATAAGTAATAAAAGAGAGAGAGACATTTAAAAAGAAAGAGAGCAGTAGAGTTAAAGAAGGAGACAGGACAGACAGGAGGCAAGAGAATAAAAGCAAGACAGTAGCAAATCTTGAATATATAAGAGAGTTCACGATCTTTGTCTGTCTTACCCGGGGAAGAAAACGGAAGAGGGCAAAGAAACCTCATCTGCTTGTCAAACTGTCACCCCGCTCGCTTGGATTGAACAAATTGACTCTCTTCCTCTCCTTACCTGAACTTCGAGCGATGGAAGGAGCTTGAATGGGGCGGGAGCTCGGTACTGTTTGATCTCCCGTTTATTTTTATCTTTTCATGTGTTTTTTGTGTGCGCGGGAAAATTGAAATGGAAAAATCTATCGTCGTCTGTTTTCCCTGATTGCCTGTTTCCTTTCTCTTTCATTTTGTTCTTTCTGGTTATGCTCTTTTGTTTTGGTATTTCATTTGTTTTGTTTTCTTGCCATTTCCTCTGAGTGTCTGCTTCCTTTCTATTTTCCTTTTTGTTCTTCGTGGTGATGCTCATATTTTTGCCATTTTCATTGTCCTGTTTTTGTTTTGATGTTATTTGTGTTTCGGAGCGTGAACCGTGAGGCTCTGAATAGCTGCTGTTCTTCCCTTCCCTTACTCTTGCTTCTTTTCTTTCTTCTACGTTCTTATTTTTCCACATCATAAGAAAGACGCAAAGCCAGAGCATCAGTAAACTCGTGTGAAGAGAAACTTTCCCATTTTTCTCCCACACGTCACCGCCGCGAGAGGAGTTTTGCCTGTGTCAGCTACGTGTTCAGCAGTCGGCCGGCGTTGCAGCAGCGGCCGAGACAAACGCACGTAATTATCTCGCTCCTAACTTGCGCATTTTACACGTTTAACCTGACTTGTGGCGGCGTAACAAAGGTCTTTTGCTAGAGGAGAGAGAAAGTGCAGAGCTTCCCCTCCCCGGGCCTTAAGAAATATAAGTGCAGAACCCTCACCCAACTTGGCTTTACTTTGAATAGCGTAGAACCTCACATCCCTCGGCTGTACACACTGTAGGAGTATACGTTTCCCTTCTAATATTGTGTATGTGTGTGTGTGTGTGAGAGAGAGAGAGAGAGAGAGAGAGAGAGAGAGAGAGAGAGAGAGAGAGAGAGAGAGAGAGAGAGAGAGAGAGAGAGAGAGAGAGAGAGAGAGAGAGAGAGAGAGAGAGAGAGAGAGAGAGAGAGAGAGAGAGAGAGAGAGAGAGAGAGAGAGAGAGAGACGAAAAAGCTCCCATCCCTAACTCCGGCTCGGTTTGCTGTGAGGAATAGTCTCTCCCTTTCCGCCGGTATAACAACTTCACTCCTGTAGTTTTTTTAGTGAACGCCAGCCTCTGAGCGTCTCCAAAACCCCCTAAAGCTATTTCCCGTGTAAATATCTCAGCATGAGTCTATTGGAAAAGTTGTGGTTCTCTTCCCTCGTTTTTTTGTGTGTGTTTCTTGTGCCAGGTTCTCCCATTTCTCGTCGTCCCTTCTTTCTCCTTTACCGCGTTTTTCCCCCACACTCTCTCCTTTCCCAATACTCTCAAAGGGATTGTCGTCCTTAGCGGTGGGAGTTGTAAAAACAGCCTGAGGTACAAGTTAGTGGCTTGGTCTGGTCTTCTGCTGACTGTTAATGCTTTCTAAACTTTCGTGTTGAGACATCTAAGCTTAACAGGGGCGTTTAGCAATGAAAGACAATGAGATGCTGTTCACTTGCTTCTGCTGTTTGTAGGAAATAAAAGTTAGGACAGAATGCTTGGATGCTGAATTCGAGATAGCCGTGTTGGTAAGCTAAGGACAGAGTAAAGTCCAGTACGAGTATCAGGGTCACTACAACCAATACCACCACCTCCACTACCACCCCCACCACTAACAACAGGTAACATCACCTCTTCCACCTTCACCAACATCACAACTATAAGCACCACCTCCACCATCACCCCCCCCCCTCCCCTACGCACACACACGGTACAGAGAAGTCGACACTCTACCTTTGACAGCGTTGCCAGGAAAAAGCCTCTTAGCGCCCCAGCCTCCTCGTGCCACCCTGAGTGATTAAACGGACACAGTAACGGCAGCGTTGCAGGGACTTACCTGTGCTTGGAAGAGACGCAGGTGTACGCGTCTACTACTATTGACAGTTTAAATGTTAGAAAGGGTATTTCTGAGTGGACGTGGGGAGGTTTTGTGAGTGTGGGTGTGGGTGTGGGTGTGAGTTTAGATTTGGGTGTGGGTATGCCTGTGTGGAGGGGTGGTAATATTGTCAGTGGATGTTATACCAGAAAGGGAATATATAAAATATATATGATACTATTTATAGGAATACGTAAAAATAGTACTAGTGCATGTCTTTTTCCAAAGCTGTACTAAATTATATAAAAAGTTAAGAATCTGATAGAGTTCTATATATAAAAAAATCCAATAACGATATACGTAAATGTAGGGAAAACTATGTAAATTAATTAATTGACAGACGAAGAGAGGGAAAAGAATATATAAAGTTACTCCTCGTCCAGGCTCAGCAGTTAAATGCTGCCAATAGGTGCAGGCTTCCGAGGTTATCATTCATGATGAAATAGTTTAATTGTAAAGCATGACCGTTCTATTTCTGCTGTGGTAGACGGTCACTGTTCTTCCCCTATATCTATTAACAGTGGTGTCCCACAGGGTTCTGTCCTATCTCCCACTCTTTTTCTGTTGTTCATTGATGATCTTCTTTCTAAAACGAACTGTCCTATCCATTCCTACACCGATGATTCCACTCTGCATTACTCAACTTTTTTTTAATAGAAGACCCACCCTACAGGAACTTAACGACTCAAGGCTGGAGGCTGCAGAACGCTTAGCCTCAGACCTTACTATTATTTCCGATTGGGGCAAGAGGAACCTGGTGTCCTTCAACGCCTCAAAAACACAGTTTCTCCACCTATCCACTCGACACAATCTTCCAATCTTGGGTAGGCGGTGGCCGAAGTGATAGCGTACTGGACCCACATTCGCCGCGTGATGGTGACGACGGTCGCGGAATCCTACCACCACGATTCATTTTTTCACCAGTCACGAGCGAGTGGCTAAACTACCCATGTCCTGAAGACCACCCATCCCCCCCGGACCCGGGAGGAAGCCGAAGCGAAGAAGCAAAGACGAGTCGGGGGGCAGCCAATGAGCATGAAAAAATGGCGCACTATAAACACTGCCCTGCGCACAACGCTGGGCTGGCCCATCCAGGCCCCACCTGAGCCGACCATCAGGCCCCACATCAGGCCCCACCGGAAGATGCCTACACCGCAAAAAAAAAAAAAAAAAAAAAAAAAAAAAAACTATCCCCTATTCTTTGACAACACCCAGCTATCACCTTCCTCAACACTAAACATCCTCGGTCTATCCTTAACTCAAAATCTCAACTGGAAACTTCATATCTCATCTCTTACTAAATCAGCTTCTTCGAGGCTGGGCGTTCTGTACCGTCTCCGCCAGTTCTTCTCCCCTGCACAGTTGTTGTCCATATACAGGGGCCTTGTCCGCCCTCGTATGGAGTATGCATCTCATGTGTGGGGGGGCTCCACTCACACAGCTCTTCTGGACAGAGTGGAGGCTAAGGCTCTTCTTCTCATCAGCTCTCCTCCTCATACTGATAGTCTTCTACCTCTCAAATTCCGCCGCAATGTTGCCTCTCTTTCTATCTTCTATCGATATTTCCACGCTGACTGCTCTTCTGAACTTGCTAACTGCGTGCCTCCCCCCCTCCCGCGGCCCCGATGCACTCGACTTTCTACTCATGCTCATCCCTATACTGTCCAAACCACTTATGCAAGAGTTAACCAGCATCTTCACTCTTTCATCCCTCACGCTGGTAAACTCTGGAACAATCTTCCTTCATCTGTATTTCCTCCTGGCTACGACTTGAATTCTTTCAAGAGGAGGGTATCAGGACATCTCTCCTCCCGTATTTGACCTTGCTTTTGGACACCTCTTTTGTTTCTTTTTTAGGAGCAGCGAGTAACGGGCTTTTTTTATTATTGTTTTCTTTTTTTATGAGCCCTTGAGCTGCCTCCTTTGTTGTAAAAATAAAAATACAACAATAACTGATTAATAATGGAAATTTGAAGGCCCTCCGTGTGCAGTTATGTATTTTACCTGCACTTTTGCGCTGATATTTAATTAATATTATGACTGAAGAGAAAATACTGTGTGGTGAAAAAAGAATGCATACAGTTGGTGGTCTAATTTTCAGGATGCGGACGAGCTTCTGCTGTGCTTTTATAGTTGTAATAAATATTAATTCAAACTATTTTCCCCTACAATGAAGAGCCATTTTGAAAAGTCTGTGTTGTTATTTTTTTATGCATTTTTGCAATCATGCGTGACGTTAAAAACGTTTTGAATCATTTTTGTTATGCCATGTTTATTGTTTTCATAAATAGTGCCTGAAACTGTTTCACGTTGTGATGTATATATACATATATATATATATATATATATATATATATATATATATATATATATATATATATATATATATATATATATATATATATATATATATATATATATATATATTGTTCATTGCACTCGGTTAATTTTTCTAGAGCTTGGTTCCTTACATGGATGTGGTCAGTTGTTTTTATCCTCCACCAAATCCAACTAGTTTTCTTGGCTTGTTAAAGTTTAGTGTTTCTGTTGTTGTTTTTTGTTTTGTTTTTGTTTTTTAATGCAAGTGAAGTTTGTTGGTACTGGTGATATGTATTGGTCGGAAATTGTTTATATCTTTTTGCCACTTTTTTTTTTTAATGGGTTTGATGGTTGCATTGTTCAGGCTTTTTTAGTTTAGTATTTTGCAGGCATGTTGTACATATATGAACTATTAAGTTTACCGGATGTATACTGTATATGTATGAACTACTAGATTTAGCGTAAAACACACACACACACACACACACACACACACACACACACACACACACACACACACACACACATACATTAAATCAGTTGCTTGCGATCAGGTCAGGAGACAGTTGGGCCGACTCACGTGGGAACGCTCACCAGTTTCCATGTGTGCGGCTCGGGACACGTGAGTCTGCGAACTTTATCAATGGCCGGATTGAATACAGGCAGGCTTGGCGTGCAGGGGGCGTGAAATTCAGAGTAGCGTACACTCGCATCTACGTATTCAAGAGGATTTTGCTACAGTCCGGGGCGCTGTATACGAAGTTAATGTAGCGGCTCTGATTCTGTTTGAAACATTACTTATGGTCCTCTGACTCGTCTCGTATTTTCCTCATTAAAGTAGATGTTTTTTGTCCCGTTCGCACTCGTTAATTAATTCTGATTTCGGTTTGATGGGAAGCGCTGTGTTTTTAACTTTTAATATTTTTTTTTTGGCACAGTTATTTTCCATCCCCTTTTCGCATGCTGTTGCTCAAATTAATTTTTCTAATGGTTCTCGTTTCAAATATTGCCAAAGTCTCCTCGCCTTTTCTGGCAGTAATATTCTAGGAACTATTTCGTCTAATATGCTTAAACTACGTCTTTGTTCCTTACAGTTTGTGCTTTCACTAATGACTTTTCTCCGTGTCTGATATCAACGCAAGGGAATTTGTAGATATATATTATTGTAGATATTTAGGATACTTAATAAATATTACAAAAGAGAAAAGTAAGAAAATGCATGCAGGAAAAATGCTGGACACTGAACGTAGAACACTGGAGACAGAGAAGCAAAAGAACGATTATAAAGAGAGCAACAGACAGCAAAAAAAAGAGAAATAGAGAAAAGTATAAAAAAAGTAAAGATGAAAAAGCTCTAGGACACTGAACACTGAGAAGCAAAAAAATATATCATAAAAAGGGAAACAGAGATAGGTATAAAAAGAGAAAAGAAGAAATTATACAAGAGTAAAGATGAAAGACTTCTAGGAACGCCAAGGGAAAACGATACGAAGGACGATGCAAATACGGAATGACAACACGTTTTCCTGCTATGCCCGGATACATTCAGAAGCAATACGTAACTGTCTCATTAAGGATGACGAATGGCACGTATTTATCAGCGGAGAACTTGGCCTCCTGCGGAAACATGCGCCCCCACGATGATTCACTGTTCCGAAGCTTCTAAATCTGCCTCGAGGATTTTTTTTTTCTTCGCTTCACCGTTTAGAGAACTGGTTTTCCTCGTGTGTGTGTGTGTGTGTGTGTGTGTGTGTGTGTGTGTGTGTGTGTGTGTGTTGTTTTGTCTCGTGTTTGTGTTTGCGTTTCTGTATCCCAGTTTCTTAAGTTTGTGCTGTGTGTTTCTCTCTCTCTCTCTCTCTCTCTCTCTCTCTCTCTCTCTCTCTCTCTCTCTCTCTCTCTCTCTCGATGTCGCGTCCCATAAATTGTCGTTTCTCTGTGCAAATACAACGCTTACTCTTATTTTCTCCGCGTAATTCCCTAATTCATATTCAGCAGGACGACGAAATGTGTTCTACGGATGTGTCGCCGCGCACGCCAGAGTTCGAGAGAGATACAGACCCGCGCGAATACAAAAACACGGAAGGACTCTGAGAGATACACGAGGCAGACAAATGCTAACGTAATGAATGGAAGATAAACAAATACACACTCACAAATAAAACCCCGGAAAGATGCCAAGAGAAAAAGAGACAGGGAAATAATAATGTGAAATAGAATGAATATAGTCAAATAAATACACGGCAAGATATCAGTAGAAAGCAAGGAACAGACTGATAATATGCACCGTGGGAAAGAAAGAAAATCAAATAAAAATAGAAACACTGCAAAATACGAAGAGAAATCAGACAGACAAGCAGGAATGTGTTGCAGAAGAAAATAGAGTCCTCACGAATACATACATGGAAATACAGCAAGATGGAGGGCGAGAGAAGGTAAAAGGAGAGTGGTGTCTACTTCCCGCCCCCTCCCCAGACATGTCACAGTTCTGGACACCATGTAAATATTCTAAAGGGTTCAGTCATCTACGCCCCCACACACCACGGAGCCCTACAACGGGATGCTGGTAGTTGGGCTAATGTATAAGAAAAGAGGGTAAGTAGGAGCGAAAGTGGGTAGACAGGAAGAAAAGTGAATAGGTAGGGTAATATTTAGGTAGGAAGAAAAGTAGGCAAGTAGGAAGAATAGTGGGTAGGTCGGAAGGAAAATGTGTTGGTAGAAATAGAAGTTGGGAAGCAGAAAGGCGTCTCAGGTGTTGGGTATTTGAGGGCTTCTGTACAGGCAGCTTATTTTGTCCCCACTCCTCTCCCTCTTAAATATAATAATAATGATAATAATAATAATAAATAAGACGGAGAAATAGCATACATAAAATCAAAAAAGATGTATTGGACAAGAACGAAACAGATTCACGAGTATCATAGAGAAATATAGGTTCTGAAACATAAACCAACAGAAAGATACCGAGGGCAGATAACTTAGAGGAAATTAATTTTTGCATTAAAAATAAACGAAAAATTACGGTCAGGGACGAAATAAATGCGATGGCAGAGCTGAATACACACTCTGGAACATGCACGAATATAAAGAAACACTAAATAAACAACAGAAAATTGAATATGTAAGTGCATGAAAAATAATAAGGATAAATTGTGGTCATGAATGAAATATTTGCAGTCAGAGAGTAAACAAAAAAAGAATCAGAGGAACACGATCATTTGGAAATATACCACAAAAAAAATATACGACAGACAAAATTAATGACTATGCATAAAAAAATAAAAGATAAAGTATAGACAGGGACGAAATACATATGCCACAAAGACTCCGAGACATAAATAAATAGAGATGGTGAGAGGAAATACATATTCGGTCAGATGAATGAATAAATGAATAACTGAAAGACGGAAATACTGCGAAAGAAAATGATGAGACAAACAAACGGGGAGGCGGTGACTGAATGGATAGCGTGACGGCCCCGCGTTCTGGAGGACGCGAGTTCAATCCCCGACCGGTGCCACCAAGCTGGGATTTTTCAGCCGCCGCCGAGTGGCTTAAAACTACCCACATGCTGTCCAGAAGACCGCCTATCAACCCGGACTCTAGATTCTAGGATTAAAGATGAGCTCCGGGAGGGCAGCATGAGACAATGCAAGATGGCGCCACTATAAACACTCGCCTGCGCCAGAACGTGCTGGGCCGACCATCAGGCCCCACCGGGAAGAAGCCTTGGACCGACCATCAGGATCCACCGGGAAGAAGCCTACCGGCGCAAAAGGCCACGACGTAAAAAAAAAAAATAATAATGAGTATACTTACGAAAAAATGAAATCTAATGGACAAAAAATTCCTTAACTAATAGTGACTCATGAACAGAAAAAAAGAAGACACAAAGAAATTAAATAAAAGCAAATAGAAAATATTAAGTGGGAAATACAGTACACTAGAGGAAATACAATCCAAATAAAAAGAGGCTTAGGGAGAATATAAAAGAAAAAATCGAAATAGAAATTGAGATTGAAAATATTATCTTGAAAAATAATAGCAGGATTTAACTATTAAGGAATGAAGTTCATGAGGAGGAGGAGGATAATAATTATGATGATAATGAAAATGACCCAACAACGAAAATAAACCAGTGATAATCCAGACACATACATTACCAAAAGAATAAAAAACGAAATGTCACCAAAATATCGCAGTAACTGAAAGACAAAAGAACAGCAAAAAAAAAAAAACGCAAAGACAAACAAGGAGCCAGACACAAGAGTCTAGACGGCGAGGGACAAAGAAAACAGCTTGACAAACTCCGCTATTTTCCTTCATTTTTTTTCCGGTGTGAGTTAAGCTTCAGTATTTTTCCATTTTTTTTCTTTCTTTTTTTCTTTTTGTAAGCGCGTTCTGTCTCCGAGTTGAATTAAATTAGTGTGCATTTCTCTTGTCTTTTTTTTCTAGCTGGTATTTATTTCCTTTTATTTTTTTTATTTTTTTGGCGGTCAGTCTTGTTGCCGCTTGACTCAGAAATTCTACCCTGGGTCCTCCGTTGCAATATTCTTTTCTCACTTTCCTTCTTTTTTTTTACCTTTTCCCGCCATACCTGAGGATTTTGACGCTATTACCTGTGTGTGTATGTGTGTGTGGTTATGAGAGAGAGAGAGAGAGAGAGAGAGAGAGAGAGAGAGAGAGAGAGAGAGAGAAACAAATAGTCAAGGTTAATTTCGTATGCTGAGAATCACGCACCGCGCCTCTTTTCTCCTTCCATTGTGCTGTGACACTTACCGACACACACACACACACACACACACACACACACAAACACAAACACAAACACGGCCCAGAAAACTTAGAGGAAGTGAAGAGGAAACAAAAGGAGAAGGAGAACAAGGAGGTGGCGGAGGAGACGGAACAAGGAGAGAAGGCGAAGCATTAGATATGTATTACGTGAAGTTCCTGCAAACGAGGCGAAAATTTATGGAAACTCGGAACCCAAAACATGCAAGGACACGAAGGAAGAGGAGGAGGAGGAGGAGGAGGAGGAGGTGGTGGAAGACGAAGGGGGAGTTGGTGAGGAAGAAGGTGAAGAATAGGAAGAGAAAGAAGACAAAGGGGAGTGGATAAGCTTAGGGGGAGGAGGTGGAGAAGGAAGAGAAGAAGACGATAAGAAAGAAAACTAACGAGAGTAAATATGTACAGGAGGAGGAGTTGGAAAAGGTAAAGAAGAAGTGGAGAGAAAAGAAGACCAAGAAGAGGAGAATATACACAAGAGGAAGAGGAGAATGAGAAGGCAGAGAAAATAGGAAAGGAAAATCGACTTAAAGGAAGAAGGAGGAGGAGGAGGAGAAGGAAAAGTAGAATAGGGAAGAAGACAACAGGGGAGGAGGAGGAGGAGGAGGAAAGAAAAAGAAGAATAGGAAAGACAAAGGGGTAGAGTATATGCACAGTTACTCCACGACGATTTATTAACACGCAGTATGTGAGGGGACGCGAGGGAAGTTAGCCGAGCCTGAGTCCACGATAATTTGCAGTTCCTGGAGGTGACGCAGTTGGGGACGCGAATTAACTTTCCCTTGGAGCATGTCGAGCGTAAGACAAGGCGAAGAGGAGGAGGACGAGGACTTTGGGTGCTCTTCTTGACTCTTGCACCTTCCCTTTACCACCTTCCTCTTGTCTCTTGCCCCTCCCCTCCTTCCTCTTGCCGTTCGGACCTCGACTCCTACTCTTCACTCTTGTTCCTCCCTCCTTCCTTCGTCATACTTCTTGGTTATCTGTGTCTCCCTGCCTCCCCTTCATTCGCTTCCTCCCTCCCCTCATCTTCTCTTTATCTTCAATTCTTTTTTCAGAGATTAAGTTCGTACCTAAACACATTTTCCCCTTTATTTTCGACATTTCTTCACGTGTTTCTTTTCTGTCTCCCTTGTTCGCTCCCTCCCTCACCTCATCATCTTTTCAGCTTCATATTTTTTGTTCTTTTTCCAGAGGTTAAGTTCATATCTCCCCAGTTTTCCCTTTTTTTTACCTGCATTTTTCATCTCTTTGTTTACCTGTGTCTAGTTGTGTGTGTGTGTGTGTGTGTGTGTGTGTGTGTGTGTGTGTGTGTGTGTGGAGGTGATGGTGCTCGTTTGGTGCTCGTCCGTTTCGTGAAGGTGGTCGCATTCGTAGTGGTCGTGGCATTTTAACTTGACTTGTGGTGGTTGGTTTCCTGTTACCTGACCTTGGAGTTAATGGTGATTGTGTGGGTGGTGACTGACAGACTGCATAGTGGTGGTGAAATACCTCTCCTGCGTGCTTGCGGAGGTGGCCATGATGGTGATTAAGCAGGTGGTGATGTGTGGTGGTGAGCTATCTTTTTGCATGTCCTTAAATGTGGTGGTGATCCTGTAATGGTGACTGGTGGTGGTATGCTTGCTGTAAGGTGGTGGTGACTGGTGGTGATGTACTTGCTGCGTGTTTGGTGAAGGTGGAGGTGAATGTGGAGGAGGAAGAAGGCGGCTTTGGTGTCCTGGTGAAGGTTGAAGATCGCTAAGGCACGCAGAAGTCTTCGTTCCAACTGCTTATTTTCTTTCTTTATTGTTCCTTCTCGTGATCCTGTTATGATCCAGCTGATAACATTCCATTCCTCCTCCTCCTCCTCCTCCTCCTCCTCCTCTTTCTCTTCCTCCTCCTCCTCCTCCTCCTCCTCCTCCTCCTCCTCCTCCTCCTCCTCCTCCTTTCAAGTTGTGTTCTCTCCCCTCTCTTACTCATTTTACACCTTCTATCTATTTCTCTATCTCTCCTTCTCTTCCTCAATTTAATTCTCACCTCAATTCCTTCCTTTCTTCCTCTGTCACCTCTTCCTCCTCTGCTTCTCCTCTTCTTATTCCCTGTTCTCCTCATTGGCATTCTCCTTCTCTTCTTCTTACTCCTTCTTTCACCGCCTCCTTGTCCTATCCCGTCTTCCTCCTCCTCCTCCTCCTCCTCCTCCTCCTCCTTCTTAAGCCCCAGCGGAGAGTTTCAAGAGTTTAAACAATTCGTTGCAGGTCTTAACTCTGCTCAGCCTTTGTTAAACTGCTTTGTCATTTTCTCGCTGGCTTTGCGCGGCGAAAAATGTAAAGGAGTGAACGTTGAGACTGTTCCCCGCCTGTTTGTGTGTATTACTGATGAGCCGCTCTCGTTGACGTGCAAGAAAAGGCAGGTAAAGAGGTACACACACACACACACACACACACACACACACACACACACACACACACACACACACACACACACACACACACACACACACACACACACACACTGGGTCGGATCGTCATTTATCATCCTCCACTGGATACGAAAAAAAAAGGAAAAGTGAAAAATTGACTGAAATCGTCCTGAGAGGTTATTGCTCTTACAGCGGCCCTCCGTTGACCCACCAGCACACACACACACACACACACACACACACACACACACACACACACACACACACACACACCAACGATAACCTGACCTGCATTAGTAACAGATCGTCGTGCCATTTTTAAATACCTGGAAATATAGACGAGTCAGCCCTTGAATTACTGGAGTGGGAACGAATTTGTGAAGGAAGAGAGGAAGGAGTAAAAGAGATGGTTTTGTAAGGAAAGGAAGGAGAAGGAGCTTGCAATGGAGACGGAGGAAGGAAGAAAGGAGGAGGAAAGGAGGAAGCAAGGAGGGAAAGGATATCCACATTTATTAAAAGGTAAAGAGATTTATCGGGTCGCGGTCCAGTTTCTCATGAATCAACTGGATTTTATTTTCACATTTCTCTTCGTTTTATTATTATCCCACTTGAAATTTTGCCTTGCTTTTATATTTACTTCAGTTGTATGTCTGGTGAGTAAACGCACGCACACACACACACACACACACACACACACACACATGCACACACACACACGCACACTCAACAATAGCCGTTCTCTCTCGATCTATAAGAATAAAATAATATTTGCGTTGGTTTTTATTTGCATTCCCAAGAGGTAATGTACATATTTTTCCCGCTATATCTTTTGTGTGTCTCTGTGTTTGTCTGTCTGTGTCACATGCTTCAAGATTTTATTAAGGGGGGGTTGTTGTTGATGTTGGTTTAATAATAACTAATACAAAATTGTCTATATAGTTTCCGGGAATGGCAAGACCTGTGCAGAATCGGACCGGCATAGGCGTTAAGGACAAGCTCGAATAATTTGTTCTTGCGAGAGCCCTGTTCCTTTTGTTGTTATTTATGTTGTTCCTGTTGTTGTTCTAGTTGTTGTTACGTCGATTGTTGCTGTTGTTTTTGTTGTTGTTTGGCTCTTTTGTGTTTCTAGCACACTGACTTTCCTACTTTCCTCAACGAAGTTTGTTTTTTAGCTGTGTTTGTAGTTCCTCTCCCTCACTCAATGGCTTTGGCCCCAAAACAAACCTACATTCTCTCTCTCTCTCTCTCTCTCTCTCTCTCTCTCTCTCTCTCTCTCTCTCTCTCTCTCTCTCTCTCTCTCTCTCTCTCTCTCTCTCTCTCTCTCTCTCTCTCTCTCTCTCTCTCTCTCTCTCTCTCTCTCTCTCTCTCTCTCTCTCTCTCTCTCTCTCTCTCTCTCTCTCTCCCTACCCCCCTTACCCCCTTCCCTCGCTGCTAATCTTCTCTCTCACAAACCTCATTTTTCGTGGATTAAGCAGGAATGAATGCCGTTTAAGTTTTGTTTGCCAGGAGAAACTTTCCTTTTCTTTTGTTCTCACGAATTCTTTTCTTTTTTCGGTGGAAGGGGAAGAAGGAATGCAGATAAGTCAAGGTTAGTCGGTCAAATGTTCCCGTGTGCTTTGTTTGTTTTGTTCAGTGTGTGCTGTCCTTGGCGTGTGATTTAGTGTGACTTTCTTTGTTTTGCATGATGGATGGCGTGGCTCATGGATGGTGATGAATGACAACGATAATGAATGGCACTAAGATTTCTACTACTACTTCAATTACGAATACTATCACTACTTATACCACTGCTTTTACTGCTGCTGCTGCTTCTACCATCACTACTGCTCCTACTCTCTCTCTCTCTCTCTCTCTCTCTCTCTCTCTCTCTCTCTCTCTCTCTCTCTCTCTCTCTCTCTCTCTCTCTCTCTCTCTCTCTCTCTCTCTCTCTCTCTCTCTCTCTCTCTCTCTCTCTCTCTCTCTCTCTCTCTCTCTCTCTCTCTCTCTCTCTCTCTCTCTCTCTCTCTCTCTCTCTCTCTCTCTCTCTCTCTCTCTCTCTCTCTCTCTCTCTCTCTCTCTCTCTCTCTCTCTCTCTCTCTCTCTCTCTCTCTCTCTCGGAACGACCTCCAAATCCACTAAAAAATACAGACCAACACAGCACAGCGCCACCAGAGACACACCTTAGAGCAGGGATTCAGGTGTGTTAAGTTGCGCCGTGCACCGTGTCCGCCGAGGTGACAGGTGACTCTTGCTTAAATATGAAGGTGCTCTCATTTCTTACCTGTGGCGGGTTGGGGAGTCGCAAAGTCTAATACTGTCATGCCTCTGTAGGGGTGTCTCGTGATCTACTTTTTGTATGTAGAGAAGGTTGAATAGAGGCCAGGCAAACATAATGAGTAATACCGAAAGAAATGTTGCTCCTGTAATTAGAAGACAAAACGAGCATGATTTTTTTTTTTCAGTTTTGTTTCCAGATAAGTTTGTTTTGCCTGTTTCTGGGCCGTGTGTTGAAGGGAAGAGGGTGGATGGAAGAGAAAATAGTGGTTCATGTATATTGCTTCCTTTTGGGTGTTGTGTGTCTAATGGTAAACTAAGATTGTGATTGGAATTTAGAGGGTAACACACACACACACACACACACACACACACACACACACACACACACACACACACCACCTGTATTGGATTAGCGCTCCACCTATAAGCCCCTTTCTGAGTGACCATCAATACCCCCTCTACCTGCTCTCAGGCCACCTGCTGCTACAGGGGCTCTCACACATTCCCGGTCCCGGTCGCGACCGTCCCCGATGACCTGACCCAGCTTTTTGACCTGGGGAGGACCTCGGACTAACACCTCCTCGCCTTAACCGCACTCTACCTCCTCACCCCTCAAACATCATCACAACTTTCCCTCCGTTACTGTAAATTACCTTCCCACACACTCCTTTCATTTTGTAATTTTCTTATATAGTTACACTTCGTAATCTTAATATGTACATTTTCAGCCTAACGGCTGCCATCTCCGAAATAAACCGATTATTATTATTATTATTATTATTATTATTATTATTATTATTATTATTATTATTATTATTATTATTATTATTATTATTATTATTATTATTATTATTATTATTATTATTATTATTATTATTATTATTATTATTATTACACACACAAAAAAAATAGCTGCTCTCTAGGGTATAATTTCCAGTGCAAGCTAATCTCGTTCAGGTAAGGGATCCCGCTCTGCTTTTTAATGACCTTTAAAAACGGAGAACAGACGATATAAGACACACAATAATGGGAATGAGGACAATTATCTTAACATTTTTAGCGAAGAAAATAATAAACCACCTGCATATTGCGCTACCTGACCCTCTATTAACTGCGAGATACGTAAAAGTCAGTAACGTAATGTCTAAAACTTGACCCGTTCCGTCCGTAAGACAAATATTAGCTTAAAGAATACACCATTAAACAATTCTCAGCGGGGCACAGTTACCTGACTTTTAAGCGGTTAAGCGGCATACATTGTTTAATTGCTCGGCGTCCCGGGTAAAGAAAAAAAATATATGATGTTGAAAAGCTTCAAGAATACACCAAAATTTGTTTACCGAGTTTTCAGATCGTTAGCGTATCACTGCCCGAGATGAAAGCCGTGGAGGGGGGGGAAGGGGAAATGGGAGGGGGGAGGGGGAGAGGGAAGGAAGGAAATGGGAAGGGGGAAGGAGGAGAGGGGAGGAGGAAAGTTGAAGGTGGGAAGGTGGAGAGAGGAGGAGGGAAGGGGAAGATGGGAAAGAGGGAGAGGGAAGGGGGGCTACCTGTTTGCGTCACCTGTGTGTGTGTGTGTGTGTGTGTGTGTGTGTGTGTGTGTGTGTGTGTGTGTGTGTGTATTTTCTTTAGGTCATTCGTAAAGTGTGTTCTTACATTTCTATTCCCTCTCACAAGTTCTCATTAACGCTGAAAGGAGAACACGTCGAAAGTGCAAGGATGGCTAAAGTTAACGCGAGGGAGAGGCGAGACACACCCGAAGGCGAAACAAAACATCACAGGGTTCGAGAAATGAGCGCGACGCGAACTGCAGGACTCTCGTGAATTACTGAACGAATATTTAAAAAGAAAAAATTACACGAAAAAAAGAGGTCATTCGAGTGAAATATTGAGTCAAAAAGTGAGGTCAAATATTAAATATGAATTCAGCTGGGTATTATAGTGTGTTTGGATACAAGCGAAATAAAATGTGCATGAATACTGCGCGAAATGAGAGCATCGTTAGGGCCGAAATAAATGAATCTGTCCCAAATTATATGAAAAATGAGCAGTGACTTGTTAATTGTAGTGGGAGGGGGGGGAGGGGGCAGTGGGGGGGGTGACGGGCTGGCAATTTGGAACGTTCAACAAACAATACATCTTGATATCCTCTTATGACAAAAGGGAAATTGAAAATGAATCATGCAAAGGTAGAAAAAATAATAATGAAATGTTGAATATACGAAAATAAGCTCAAAAGACTTAACCTACGTAAAACTGAATTGATGTGTTGCTAGTATAGTGAATGTAATTTTGCATGGAATACAAGTTAAGGGTAGAATTTATGTTGAAAGCCGTTTGAGAGTGATTCCGTACACATATGCTGAGAAAATTACTTAGAAGAGAAATGCTACACAGAAAGTTAAGAAAAGTACCTTTCCTACTGTAAAAGCAAGAATATCAATAGTGAATGACGTGAGCTAGAAAGTGAAGAACAGTGATAATGAAGAAGGGTTAATAACATTCTCTTAGATGATGTTCTATTCACTTTCAAATCCGTTCTTCAGTTAATAATTTCCCTTCAGCGAGCTTTCAGCCCTGTTCATAAAAATAGAAAATAGATTACAGCATCATATGAACAGTTAATGAATGGTTGCATAAAAACACTCCCTTTGATAACGTCCTCTTCACTACCAAATTCGTTCTTCAGTTATTAATTTCCTTCCCTGTAGCTCCCATCCCTCGTAATAAACTAGAAAATGAAGAACAGCGAATATCATATGAAACAATTAGTTAAAGGTAGCATAAAAACACTCCCTTTGATAACGTCCTCTTCACTACCAAATTCGTTCTTCAGTTATTAATTACCTTTCCTGTAGCTTCCATTCCTCTTATTAAACTAGAAAATGAAGAACAGCGAATATCATATGAAACAGTTAATGAAAGATGATAATGTTTTCTTCATTTCCGAGTTCTGTCATTTTAATATCTTTCCTTCCTTTTGCTCTCCTTCCCTCCCTCACTCCTCCCCCCCCACCCGACTTCCTTCTTATATTACTCCAATAATTATCCGCCTCCTTCTGTTGATAATTTCCCTTACATTAGATCTCATCCCTCCTTCCTCCCTTTCATCCCTCCTTTATTTATTTATTTCCCTTCCTTTAGCTCCCATCCCTCCCTCCTTCTCCTCTTACTTTCCTCCTTACAATACCCAAATAAATTATCCTTCCATTCCCTTCCATCAGCTCTTATCCCTCCCTCCTCCCTTTCATCCCCCTGACCTCCTTACCATACCCAAATAACTACCCTCCCTACTTTAGTAATTTCCCTTCCTTTAGCTCTCATCCCTCCCTCCTCCTCTTCCTACCTTCCTCCTTACAATACCCAAATAATTATCCTCCTCCCTCAGTCAGCCAGCCAGTCCTTCCGTCCTTGCATTTCAGCATTATTAGTTTTCCACCGGTCCGCGAAATTCATTATAAAAGAGAGACTGCACCAGCTGCCTCTCTCAATATGGCAAGGTTATGTTCCCCTCCCAGTCTGCCTCTTTCCCCCAATCCCCCTCTCCCCGCCCTCTCTGGTACCGTCCTGGAGAAATGAACAAGCGGCTGCATACTTGGAGAGGGACGTATGCGGAATTATTACAGTTTTGATATTAACTCCGCGCTCGCATTCGCCTACACTCGTCTTGTTTTTTTGTTTTGTTGTGATTTGCTTGTCTGCCTGAAACCCTGCCTGCCTGCCTGCCTGCCTCCCCGATACGCATTCTGCCTGATCCATTTTCTGTCCTGTCTTCTTCCCTCCATCTCTTCCTATTCTTGTCTTGTTTATTCTCCCTTCTTTCTTACCTCTGCTTACACTTCTCTCTCCTTCTCCTCTTTCCTTCTCTTTCATCACTATCTAGTATTGACATCATTCCACATTCCCTTTATTCCTCCATCTCTTTCAACTTCTCTCCGTCCCACTCTCCTGCTCTGTGTCTCTCCTCTCTCTTCATTTCGTCCTCTCTCTCTCTCCCTTCATCCCATCCTTTCCTCTTCATTCGTACCTCTTAGTCCTCATCTCTCCCCCCTCCCCCCAGCCCCCGTGTCCCAACTCTCCTTGTTAGAGCGTCTTTTTAACGTAACTGGTGTCTTGTCTCTCGTGTGTGTGTGTGTGTGTGTGTGTGTGTGTGTGTGTGTGTGTGTGTGTGTGTGTGTGTGTGTGTGTGTGTGCATATCCTGCGTGACACATATTTCTTGCTTTATTTATTTTTTTGTGTGTGTTTTTTGTTTTCTCGCGAGTTTGATTATTTATTTTCCCTCCGTAACGAGCAGGACAGCCGGTGTTTGATGTTGCATGCATGTGTATGTGTGCGTGTGTGTGTGTGTGTGTGTGTGTGTGCATACATCTGTATTTGCGTCGAATTGATGAGGCCGTAGAGAGAGAGAGAGAGAGAGAGAGAGAGAGAGAGAGAGAGAGAGAGCAGCCCTACCCCCTCGACTGATACACACACACACCACACACACACACACACACACACACACACACACACACACACACACACACACACACACACACACACACACACACACACACACACACACACACACACACACACACACACACACTGCCCTCCCCCCTCACCCTCACTCACTCCCTCCCTCCCTTGCTACCAAAATTACACTGAGGGTGACAAGTATGAAGTCGAATGAGAAGGAAAGGAGAGAGGAGGGGGGGGAGGATGGCCGGGAGAGGAAGGGGGGAAGAGGGGGGTGAGTGAAGAGCTTGCATTCAAAACTCGACCATTAAAATAAGGCGCACCTCTAATAGCGACCTTGTACGCTTGCTTCATAACGAGATCATTCATTAGAGTGTCTTTTTATGCACCGAGATTACAAGGGCAACGATTATGCCTGTGCATGTGTGTGTGTGCGCTCAATCTTGCGTGTGTGTGTGTGTGTGTGTGTGTGTGTGTGTGTGTGTGTGTGTGTGTGTGTGTGTGTGTGTTTGGGTGAGGGAAATCCAGGTAAGGTTGGAGAGGTATTAAGTTTACTCCTGTTATGTTGTGTTGCCGCCGCATGTGTACAGACGTGCTAATTAAGCCAGGTGAGCTCAGGTATCGAACTGGGAGAAGACGATGCCCTCCGCTCTGCTTTGTTCTCTCTCTCTCTCTCTCTCTCTCTCTCTCTCTCTCTCTCTCTCTCTCTCTCTCTCTCTCTCTCTCTCTCTCTCTCTCTCTCTCTCTCTCTCTCTCTCTCTCTCTCTCTCTCTCTCTCTCTCTCTCTCTCTCTCCTATTACTTTTTTTTTATGTTGCTGCTGACCCTGCTATAGTTTTGTAATTCATTATTTTAACACTTAGTCAACGTATTTCTTAGTTTTTCCACATTTTCTTACTTTTCCCCGTTGTTTTTTTTAATCTACTTTTACTTCACACGCCATTCGTTCTCATATATTTCCTTGCCTGCGTTCCCTTACGTCACCTGTTTTCTCTTCCTATCCTCCCGCCTTTGATACGACTTCCTTTGTTTGCTCCGGAAAGGTGATCCGTACTTGTCTCTCTCCCACACTTCTCACCCTACATATTATCTATTCCCTTTCTCATTTCTTCCTTTCCTTGTAGTGAACTTTTCTTTGCACCATCTAGTTTCCTGTTTATTATTACTCCATCACCATTTTCTCTCTCAGTATACGTTTTGTTTTCCCTCTGTGCCGAAGTCTCCTGCCCACCGCCCTTCCGCTGCACTCCTTGTTTTACCTCGCGAGTCATTTTCAGCGAGTGCACGGTAAAACATTTGTTGGCCAAGGAAATTTATTGCAAGTGGTGATAAATATTTCTTCTCCAATCCCTGTGTTGGGGGGAGGAGGATGTATAGGATGTGTGGGTGGATGGGTGGTTGGTTGGGTGGGTGTTTGTGTGCTCCTAAAACTCATACAAGCACAAATGAAGACGGAATTCAGTGATCCATACACATTCTTTCTATTGTTCATTGATGATCTTCTTTCCAAAACGAACTGTCCTATCCATTCCTACGCCGAT
>NC_066513.1:17861683-17889183 GCF_024679095.1 Eriocheir sinensis | reverse complement strand
GCCACGATAAATCATGGTGTGTGTGCGTGTGTGTGTGTGTGTGTGTGTGTGTGTGTGTGTGTGTGTGTGTGTGTGTGTGTGTGTGTGTGTGTGTGTGTGTGTGTGTGTGTGTGTGTGTGTGTGTGTGTGTGTGTGTGTGTGTGTGTGTGTTAGGCTGGAGGAAGGTATTTATTTCCCAGGTGTTTTGAGGTGCAAGAATAGCTCAACAGGTGTGAAAATGTGTAGAAAGGTGTGTGTGTGTGTGTGTGTGTGTGTGTGTGTGTGTGTGTGTGTGTGTGTGTGTGTGTGTGTGTGTGTGTGTGTGTGTGTGTGTGTTTGTGTTATATGTGTTTGTGTTAGAGAGAGAGAGAGCAGGGAGTGGGCAAAGAAAGTTACAAAGCAACTTCACACACAAAGGAAAAGGTAAGGCTTGTGTTATTCAGTGGGAGAGTTTCAACGCTGCTTCTCTGTTAATATTACTCACGGTCTTATAGCGACTACGTTCTAAGAAGAATCATTAAATACAGCATTTTTCTATACAAGGACGCAGCTGATGAAATTCTCCCTTACGTTGACCTGAGTGAAAGACGGTTGCCATAGTAATACATAACCTTCATCTTCTATTCTACATTTGAGTTCGAATCTTTATCTCCAATTTAATCTCCTTTGTATTTATATACCGCTCTCTGGCCTCAGGTATGCAAACTAATTAAGTGAGGGTGTACTAATGTCAACCCTCCCTCTTTCTCATCTCCATTTAATTATATTCAAATACGGAACCTTTTGCCCTCGAAGGAGTTGTGGTTTTTAGTAAATGGAGGGTAATCTTGTTTTCCATAATGTGTTTATATAGTAGATTTTTTTTTTCTGAGTGGATTTAAGCACTATGAATTTGTTTTTTTGTCTTTTTTTATTGTAGAATGATGTAACTAATGTGTGTGTTTGGCAGTGGGCGGGGATAGTCGCTTTTTTTGTGTGTGTGTGTGTGTTTGTGTGTGTGTGTGTGTGTTCGGGGGGGGGGGGAGTGGGTGTGGGGGGGCGTGTGGGTATGTCTGTTTTCGTGCTCCGGAGATCCATGTAAGTCAAGCAGTCAAAACAAACACAAAAACAAATCGCACTGTTGTTCTTAGGTGTGACAGAACTCAAATCCAATCATTCTCTTCCAATATATATCCATTTTTCTGTCTTGGCCTTGTTTTCCTTTATCTTCACCTTTTCTTTCTCCTCTTCATCATCATCATTATCATCATCTCTATCCACTTCACCGCTAACCCCTTCCTGATATTCCCAACATCGTCCTCTATGACTCAAACATCCCATCTCTCCACGTTTTTCCTCCATACCTTTCCCTGTTGACTCACCGCAGGAATCATTCGCCACCTGTACACGTGTTCGTCGCTGGGTGAAAACTCTTGAATCCTGTCGATGTTGCGCCCTAAAGAGAAGCAGCGCATCATCTGCCTTTACACTTGGTACGCTTTCCCGCCTTTGTGTAGCTGCGTGAATGGCGTTCTTGTAAATGACTCTTCCGCCCCATTCACCGCGGCAGACACCCTTTATGATATGATGCGAAATATCACGATCCTGGCGAGGTATCCGTCCAAGGGCTTAAATATAGAATCAACGCAAGGGAGGAGAATACTTGGGTTCAGGGATGTGGGACGCGAAGGCATGACAACTAGAACGAAAGGTTAGAGTAGTTTATTGAAGACGTATATGATTTGTTTGATTTGTTTTGTGAAACACTGACAGATAATATAAGGGAAGGATGTGAAATATGAGATAATAGGTGGCATAGATCCGGAGAAGTGACACTTGAAGGCTACATAAGGTGATGGGAATATGTTAGGGAGAACGTGTAACTAGACTTTAAGGGCAGAATTATATGGAACGGATGAGATAAAAGTGAATGCATGACTTGGTTCTGATGCAGGCAAAACAGGTGAAAAGAAAGTTTAGGAAAGGTGAGGAAGAACGTATGCTTAAAAGGAGAACAGGTGTATATATAGTAAGAGGGGAATGTATGATTAAGTTTAAAGGATCAAGCGAGATTCAAAATAGCAGGAGTGTCATTTGCACAAACAAAATAATTAAACATGAGGAATGAGTTATTGTATAATTGAAAAAAAAATAAAGTGAATTCCCTGTCCGTATATTATTTAGCCAAGCAATTGATCATACCGAGGAGAAAAATGTTTCACGTATAATGAATAGTCTGAACTCTGCGAGACAATGACAAGGCTTGTGTTTGCTTGTGTTTAGGCGCTCACGATCTGTACTGCTGAGCGCAGGGATGAAATATTTGCGGCAACAAGTAAATGGAGCGACCGAAGTGACTTTCTGCTGCCCAGGCCCGGCCCCGCCTGCACCGCCTCCCTGCCGTGTCTGGGCCGTTTTACCAGGATATTAATTAAACCAGAATTGCTTGACAAATAGCGTGACAGCCGGCAATTAAAAAGAAAGGAGCGGCAGTAATTGCATGGTAGGAACAGGCGATCCGTCTCCGATGCAGGGGCGAAATAGCAAAATTCTCATCAGCGAAATTTACTGTAACATTCCGCAACATAATACGCAAAAAGAGACACAATTGCGTTAAAAAAAATACACTCCTTTTTGAATATCCACTGAATGAGTAACCTTTCACGTATAGATGATATTAGTGAAAGTAAGAAAGACAGTAAAACCAGAAATTCCTTATATACACAAAGGCTTTAGTGTTTCAGAATCGGTCCGTCATTATGCCAAGGGTGCGGTTAAAGAAAAAGACAGTAATACAAGTGAACAGAGCGCGTTAATACACAATGGACCGAGTTCCGAGAGGCAAAACGTGATTGCCTCGGCTAAGGAAAGTAGCACAGAATGAGTCGAGTAACCATGATTGCAGCAAGGTGGTCCGAAGTAGGTGTCCGTTTAGGCAGGTAACACGTGATTACACCTGTTTAGCGAGATGCTCCCGAGTACCTGGCGTGAAGATTACCTGAGGGGGCGCGTCTCGTTAGCAGAAGCAGGTAACCAAGGTAATCAACGAAGCACCTGTGAACGGCGACGAAAATGACGATTGCGGTGGGACATTGAAGCGTAGTAAGGTATTGAAAACGGGAGGGTGGAAAGTATAAGAAGAGAGAGAGAGAGAGAGAGAGAGAGAGAGCACTGATAAACACACACACACACACACACACACACATACACACACAAAAAAACACACAAACACAGACAGACAGACCGATAGCCAGCTGATCACTTAGCCGGACAGACAGACAGCCATTCGGACCGACCTACAGAGACAGGCAGAAATACGGGGAAAATGACGTGCTGACAGATGGGACACGAAGGCGCCTAGGAGCGTGGAAACATTGCACATATAAACGAAAATATATCAGAGAGAGTTATCGAGGTGAACACACGTACTGGATCGACGAGTATTTTTATTTTTATACATAAACTCGAGGACTAAATCTGCATGCCCCGAATTTCCCGACAAGCCATTTTATATTTTATTTTATCCGTGAATATATAAACTCATAGTAAAGCATGATACTAAACCGATGATGATTCCAAATATTTGATCCACTCTGCTGTTTGATGTTTATATTAAAATCACTTGATCGAATTTTGTTATTCATTATCATTCGAATATCTAATTGATCGGAACTATTTGACTTCATGGACAAGAGCAATTGGCGAAACCTTTCATTTATTTTCATTCTTAAAAGCAGTTGATTGGACCTTCTCAAATATCAGCAGCCGCAATATCCGACGATCCATCTCTGAATCACTTAAAAGAGGATGAAAAGGAGACAAGGAAAGAGAGTCGTATATCGAGACGCTTTACGACTGCTAATAAACCCGCAAGATGACAAAGACTCCCTAATGAAAGTGGCGGAGGCGATTCCCTTGACAAACTCACCCAATCAGTTGACGGGGAGATGAAGGGGGAAAGAAAACGGCGAGCCGGAACCCCGCTAAAACCTTACAGAGGAAACAGAACCTTGAAGAAACCACGAAACCTTTGCCGGAACCTTTGATCGGGAACTCTTGCAATATTTGATAAGCTTTGGTAACTGTTCACCCTTTGTCAGAACTTTTGTCTCGTCGGGTGTGGTGCTGAATATAAAATTTGATCTGCCCGCCGTTGAATTTTAAATCTGCACCACCCACTATAGTTTTTTTTCCCTTGTTTTTATATAGTACCCGCCGCTCATGTTGTTACTCCGCCTGCTGCCCCACTTGCCTCCCTTCTCCCATTCCCGAACCCATTTTATGTTTTATGTAATGTTCCTTTCCTTGTTTTCGTGTAATTGTGTTTTTTTTTTTTCGTATTTTTGACCACCTCTGTTGTGCTTGTGTTGTTGTGCTCTCGTTTTTCACTAGTCAAAATGTACCTTTTTTTAATATTCTACATTTGATTTTGATATTCACTTTAATTATGCTGGGTTTTCTTCTTTTCCCAAGTTCATGCTTTCGTTTTCTTTTTCTCAGACTCTGAACATGTAAGCAATCATTTATTTTGGTTGCTTTATTTTGTCTGTTTGATGTTGAAGTTTATATATTTTCAATTCCTCTCGACGTATAAGTTTTCATGTCCCTTCCTCTTCAATCTTCATGTTTTTGACTCTCCCTCTGCCTCTGATTCATCCCAAAATTAGTTCTCACGACACAATATTTTCCCCTCGCGCTTTCCCCTCCATAAAACAATCCCTTTCTTCCTATTTGCATGACCACCCTTTCCTCCTCGATCCTTCCCTCGCTCCCTCACACACGAACTCGGTTATCATCTGACTTTTCTATCAGCCAATAACTCACAAACTAAATCAGAAATTCACTCACTCGCTTTCTTACTCACTCACTCAATCAGTAACTTTTCTCCCTCGTACTCACTCCCTAATTCAGTTACTCTCACTTACTCATGCACTCAATCACTCAGTCAATCAGGAAGTCATTCAGTCAGTCAACTAATCAAACATCATCACTTCAGATTTACTTAAACATACTTTATATTGGTTCCTTTACATTTATTCACCTATCCATTTCCCCTGTTCTCCCTTCCTTCCTCCCTTTCTCTTTGCCTCTCTTCGTTTCCCCTTTCTCCCTCTCTCCATTCACTCAGTCAATCAGTAATTTCATCAGTCATCAAGTATTATCACTTTAGATTTACCTACACATTCTTCATCTTGGTTCCTTTACGCCTATATTCACTTACACATTTATCCTTTCCTCCCGTCCTCCCTCCTTCCCTCTCTGCCTCTCTTATCTTTCAGTCAGTAAATCAATCAACCAACTAAACAAACATTATCACTTATTATCATTATCACATTATCCGCCTATTCATTCATTCCCCCTGTATTCCCTCTCTTCCTTCCTCCCTCTTTGCCGCTCTTCTCTTTCCCTCTCTCCCTATAACACTAGGAGTACACGACCCGAAATTTCCCGCCGCACATTTATGTTGATTGCGCGACAGTACCATCAACAAAACTGCCTCTTACTGGCCGTGTATACGAGTGTTCCCCGACGCTCACCACGCCGCCCCCTCCCTTGCTTGCTCCCTTTGTTCCTGCCACCCTCTGTCACTGCGTGTGTGTGTGTGTGTGTGTGTGTGTGTGTGTGTGTCGCTCTCAAACAAACAAATAGACAAGAAACAGACACTGATGAATGGTAAACAAAGATTTTGACTTGCACCTCTCACGGAAATTGCAGTGCATGTGTGTGTGTGTGTGTGTGTGTGTGTGTGTGTGTGTGTGTGTCCTTGTTATAATGATGTCAAAAGTTTATACATTGCTTAATTTTTGGAGACACTAGTTAAAGAAGCGTAAAGTTGCGTGATACAATAGTTTCAAGTAACGGATTTTCACGTAAGTTTTCTTCTTCGGCTTCTTCCTCCAATTTAGTGTCATCATCATTATCATTATTACCTTCATCACCATTGTCATCATCGTAGTCTTCGTTTTCTTCTTCATGTCTTTATTGTTTTCCTTGTTCTTCTTGATAATCTTATATTTTTTGTTTTATTCTTATTATCGTTCTTTTGCTCATCATCATCACCATCATCATCACCATCAACATCATCCTTGTCGTCGTCATTTGTCTTCTTCCATTTGATTTTCCTTCCTTCCTTTATTTTTTCCTTTCCTAGAAGAAGTAAGTTAATCCTTTCTTCCTGCCAAATTGATGAAGTGTAACAAATGAGTTCACAGAAGCACAACAAGACTCCCGTAGCCACTAACCATATATTTCCATGCTCTAATTTTCCCCTCTCGTCCTCCTCCTCATTTCCCTTTGCGTTCTTTCCCTCTCCTCATCGTCCCTTAACTTATCTATATCCTTCCCTTCATTCCTTCTCTTCTGCCTCGTTGCCTCCTTTCCCTCCTCACAGCCAGCCTCTGTCGCCCGCCGTCTGTTCTCCATCCAGTATTAATAAACAGAATAGACCGTTCCAGCCGTGTAATTTTATTGGTACGTTTTTCACTTTTATGGGGCATTTCCCAGTCTCTTGCCCGTGTCTTTTTATTCGGTGAGGTCGCAAAGCCCTTTTTCGGCGAAGTCATTTTTGTATACATGAATATTAACACACGATATTTTACGAAGTCGAGGCTCTCTGCAACAGGTGAAACGCCGCTCCCTCAGAGATTATTTCTTATGGCTACGAAAGTCTTCCTCTCTTTTTTTTCCTGCAAGACCCGGAACTGAAATTAATGTTCTAAAGAAATTTCAAATAAGCTTCTTTATTAATTCCCCCGAGGACCATATTTACATTTCCGGGAGAAGAAATGTAATCTCGTATGGAAATTAATTCTGACTAAAAGAAATAAACTCTTCTCCAAATCACATCGATATTGAAGACATATACAGAAATTTTTAAGGTGAAAATAAATGTGCATCATATGAAATTTTAGTTTTTTTAAATGACAAGACTATTAACAAGGCATCCATATTTGTTTGAGAGAGAGAGAGAGAGAGAGAGAGAGAGAGAGAGAGAGAGAGAGAGACGTAGGAGGAAGAAAATAAGAAAAATAGCAAGAGGGAAAAGAAAGAAGTGAAGTAGTCGTAAACATGCGAGTGAGTGCAGAAAAATATAATAGAAAAATGAATGTAAGAAAAATTTAAAACGGAAAAAAAGAAAAAATAATGTTAGAACGGAATCAAATGTCAAAAGGAGTAAAAGAAGGAATGAAAGAAGGGAGGAAAGAAAGAAAAAAATAGAAAGAAGGAAAGAAAGAACAAGGAAAAACTAGAGGAAAACAAAAAATAAACGAACGACCGAAAGATAAAAAAAATAAAAGAGATAGACAGGGAGACAGGCGGAGGAGAGGCAGAGAAAAACAAACACTCACTCCTCACCCCTAACACACACACACACACACACACACACATCCACCTCACCCCCCACAAACACACCCTCCCCCCCCCACACACACACTCACCTCCCCCACGAACACATAAACAAACAAACAAACAAAACCAAGCCATCGCAAACTTTGAAGAGACTCTGACAACCCACTAAAAAAGAAAATTAAGGAAGTGCTGGAAAACTCGAAGCGCTTGCAATATCCTGAGCAGGGTTGGGAGTGCTTGCCCTTGCTGTCCATCCCCCTCCCGGACACAACACGGAACGCAACTCTGCCAGAGACTCTCCTCGCCAACTTGTGATTCGAGAGCAGGAAGGTGCCGCCGATATGATTTGAATTATTGATTGCTGTGCTCTGTCTCCCAACCACCCCCCTTTGTACCTGTCTGTCTTAGTTGTTTTTTTTTCTCTGCATTGTTTTGCTAGGGTGAAGCTTTGTTTCTGATGGTCTCTTCGTTGCCTTTGTCTTATCAGGGTAAATAAGTCGTAGGTAAAAAGAAGTAGAAGGATGCGTTAGTAAAGTAATGAAGGAAAATATGAGGAATAATAAAAGAAAGAAAAAGAAAAGAAATATGGAGAAAAAAATCACTCGAAATAAGAGGGAAACACATAACGAACACTAAGGGAAGGGAAGTGACTCATTAATGTCCAAAAACTGAGTTGAGAGTAAGAAAAAGGTTGCAGAAGGAAAATCGAAAGAAAAGAAACAAAAACAAAAACAAATAACTGGAAGAAAGACAGAACAAAACTTGCTCCTGATTGTCGAAAAATTGGTATGATGATAAAAGAAAGCTGGAAAAAGGAAACTCACAAGCCAGCCACGTCATTTTTTTAAACGATGTCAGTCTTGCGAGCGGTCCAAATTTCTGCCATTCCTGCTTTTCAAATATTCTTGCCATTATCCTAGTGAGTAGAATTGGGTTAATTTTTCATGTTTAATTTATCATCCGGTGTTTGGCCTAATTTCGGTGCACGTGTGGCCTGGCACTGACAATTAGAATTACCTGTTTGCTGCATTCCACGTTTTGTAATGAGGCTTAATTAGAAAATGTTAATGACTGAGTACGCCCGCGTGTTTATGGAGATGATGGTTGTTATTTTGGCTGGGAATGGTGGTATTTTGTGGTGACTGTGGCTGTGCTGGTGGTAGTAATTTGTAATGGTGGTAGTTGTAGTGGTTGTTTGTGATGGTGGTGGTCATGGGGGTGATGTTAGTGGTGATAAATTCTTAGTCATGAGTTCAGGAGCAAATGAGGAACTACAGAAAATGTCAGTAAAAGAGGAAAGGTGTAGAAAAGAATGAGGAATTTAAGAGAAAGAAAATGCCACGAAACAGAACAGTGGAAAGATTGAATAACAGGGGAAACATGAGGAAGAAGAAACGAAGAAGAATAGGTGGAAAAGGAGAAATGTGAGAAACAGAGATAATAATTGCTAGAGGAAAAACCTAAACAGGGAAAGAAAAATAAGTTTGGGAGAAGGAAAAGGAGAAACGATCGGACACAGGAACAAGACGAAACATTTAAAAATTCACCATAAAAGCGAAACAAAGAAAGAATGAAAAAAGAGAAATGGAAGTGAGACGAGGGAAGAAGAAGAATAAAACAATAGAATTAAGAAAAAGGAAAGGGAATGAAATCTGAGTAAAAAGAGACTGAGAAAAAGAATAAAGAACAAAAGGAACAAATGAGAAGAGAGAAAGTGATAACAGACGCTGGAAAAAGAAAGAAAGGAATAGAATGAAAAAGTAAAAGAGATGTAGAATAAGGGACAAAGAGAAGAATAGAGAGAAAGGAATAAAAAGTAGGAAATAAAGAAAAAATACGGGAAATAGAAAAAAAGAGGTATTAGAAGAATAAATAAATAGACAAAAGAAAGCTATAACGAAATAAAGGTTGGAAATAGTATGATAGGAAAAATAAGCGAAAGAAAGAGATTTAAAGAGGGAAAAAAAAGGATAATAGAAAGAAAATTTGTGAATGGGGTGATGAGAAGAAGAAAGATTGAAGGATTGAAAGAGATTAATAGAGGAAAATGGGATGATAGAGAAGTAGAAAAGAAGACAGACGAAACGAAGAAAAAAAAAGATGTTAATAGAAGGGAACAGGAGTAACAGAGGTAAAAATATGTGAAGAGAAAAAAAAAGACAAGAAAAGAGAATGAAAGAAAGAAAGAAAAAAGAATGTTACTAAAAGGAGACAGGAGTAATAGATGTGAAACTCGTGAAGAAGAGAAGAAAAAAAAAAGAACGAAGAAAAGGGGATAATGAAGGGAAATGGAAGTAATAGCGGTAAAACTTGCGAAGAAGAAAAAGAAAGCCTGAAAAAGAATATGAGCGAACGAAAGAAAAGGGGCTAAAAAAAGGCATAGAAGTAATAGAGGTTAAGCTTGTGAAGAAAAAGAAAGACATGAAAAGAAAATGAACGAACGAAAGAAAGAAAGGGGTTAATAAACGGGAATAGGAGTGATAGCGGTAAGCCTTGTGAAGAAGGAAAAAAAAGAAATGAACATAACGAACGAAAAAAAAGAGGTTAATAAAAGGGAACTGAGGTGATGGAGGTAAAACATGTGTGGCAAAAGAAATGCAAAAAAGAGAACGAACGAACGAGAGAAGGAAAAAAGGTTAATAAAGGGAAATAGGGGTGATAAAGGTAAAATCTACGGGGAGCATAAACTTTGCCCTCACCTTCGTTACACCCTAACAAAGACCTGTCGCTCGGCCAACAAGGTGAGGGAGGGGAGCACGCTACCCCGCCCCGCCACCTGAATTGCACCTGTCCGCGAGCCCTTTGTGGGATTAAAGGACGACGCACCTGACATTCAACCTGTGATTGGCTCGTTTCTCCCTCAACAGGTGATCTAGAGGTGTAGGGAAACTATATATGAGGCGCTAACTAAAGGAGCTGTGAGAACCATTGTGTGTTATTGGCAGGTATTAAGTGGAGAATGGTTGGCTGCTGATATGTAGCATTCACGAGTGAGGGGGACGTCTGTATGTGTGAATAGGGAGGGAGTAGCGGTTATTTTCTTACCTGACAACGGGGTGACAGGAGTGCGTACCTTCTATACTGATGTTCATAGACGTTAATTGAATGTGTGTGTGTGTGTCTAATTAGTACCTGTCTGTCACACTCCTCTCAAGACGCCCACCTGTCCTTCCCCGCGTCACCGCCCCGACAGGAGGGTCCCGAGAGGCGCCGCGGTGACACAGAACTCCCATCACCAAGCCGTTATGTAATTGGCCTCTGCGTGCGTGTGTGTGTGTGTGTGTGTGTGTGTGTGTGTGTGTGTGTGTGTGTATTAATGGTAAACTACTCTGAAGCAATCAATTAAACTTTCATAGGCCCCAATTCAATATATTCCAAGAGTTTCCACAATAGTAACGGGTAATGATAATAATAAACCATTAGACCAGGTAACTCGTCGCATTAATCCAGTTTGAAGGCAGGTGTCGCACGCTCCATCACCTGTTCACTTATCATCCATCCCAAAACTAATTACCGGATGAACTTCAACGCATAAATTAAACGCTTCATTAATGAGACTCGAAACTCCCGTCACTCAGAAAGTTTTGCTGATGTATGTCGCTTCTCCTGCTCCTGCTCCTCCTGCTCCTGCTGCTGCTGATGTTGCTTCTTTTAACGAGGGTCGCAAGTCTGGTCGTCTCTCTCTGGTGTTCCTCTTCTCGGTGTTGTGTGTCGCCGCCCTGCTGGAATGCTCGTACGTTCGCTGCTGTGCGTCTTCCGCGGTAAGAAAGCGGTGATTCATTTCGTCGTAATGCAACGAAATTAACGCGCAATTATTCTGATGTTTGTCGTAGTTTTTGGGTGTGTAGATGCGTGTGTGTCCCCTGTTTGATGTATCTTTTTTTTTTTTTTTTTTTTTTTTTTGCTGCACGGATATTTGTAGCGTGTTTTCATTTTGAGGAGATGATACGAAATTAACGCGTCATTATGCTGAAATTTCCCGTACTTATTTTTTATAATATATATTTTTAAGTATTTGATGTATAACATGAAAAAAAAAACATTTTATTAACTGATGCAGCTCAGAGATAATACAAAATGGAAAACATAGCAATTTAGCTCGAATCAATTAAAAGAAGAAAATTATTATCAATTTAGATTGGAAAAGTGTCTAAATACATCCAAATTGAGGCTCACAAATCTTAGGAAAAACAATGTATAGACTTTGTACGTACATTTATATTGTTTAACACATTTCTTATGTATGAAGCAATTACCTGAAATTAGTATGGTTTTATTCTGAAATTCTCCGTAATTCTGGTGTATATGGTATGTGTTTGTAGAGTTTGATAACGTTTTTGTCGCTCATAATTTTTATACTTTTTTAATGTTCGTCTGAAGTGTTAGGCAGTGATACGACTTTCATGATTAAAATATTATATGGAACGAAATTAGTGTTTTGATACTATTCGTAACTATTGAGTGCCCTGTATCCCCCTCTTCTCTTCTTTGTAACCATCTCTTCCCTCTCCCACCTCCCTCTCCTTCTCATCCTCCCTCCCTTTCTCTACTTCTCCCATTCTGTCTCTCTCGCTCGTCCGTTTTCCATCCAATATTAGTAAACAAAAGGTAACTCTATTGCTTTATTATCCATTCAGTATTAGTAAATTGAAGATAACTTATTTAATTCTTTCCCCGCGTGATGCGCTGCAGAAATTTTGTAATATTTTACCTTGAAAATTAGTGAGTCGTGCTCCTGAATTGTGTGTTAGTATTATCCGCCCTCGCGCTCCCTCTCCCTCGCGCTTTTTTCCCCTCTCCCGTACGTGATTAAGAGCATCATTCGTGCTTTATCACAGTCCGTCTTAATAAAAAAGGACTCAGGCGATCACAATCATTCTACACAGAAAATTTGCGAGTGCGTTTATTATTCAGGCAAATCACATTAACTTCAAAGGGTGTCTAAGCCCGCCAAAGAGCATTTTAATTCCCGTCCTCCAAGATAAAAGGGCGCAGAGGATTACGATAAATTCATATACAAACCTACACCAATTACATGAACAAAATACTTACCACGGATGATATTAACTAGTAAGTTGATATATTACTGCAGCTCCTTTCTCAAATGCTTAGACTAATCTGCCCCATCATGAAAAAAAAAATACGAGACCCTATGCACCTTGGGGGAATGACGTTATAGGTAAGGCAATGAAGACCGGAAACAACGCAGATCAATTAATAATCACCCATGGAAAAGAAACAGCTATCAAAACGGAATGATCAGATGGGAGGTGTTTTGATGTAGTAATGCTTCAACAATCCATGAGAGTGAACGAAGACAAGAACAAAGGAAGGGATAAAGACAATGCTACAGGATCACTTTAAGGCCGTGGTTGAAACTGCTTGAGACCGAAACCCATTCACAATCAAAACTTCTCAATTTCTGTCCGTCTATACCTGCCATTTCGAAAAGCACTTACAGCGAACACAGAATATACTACACAATGTTCTAACGTCATCTTAAACGGCCTGGAGTCATCACTGGGTTGTATATTAGCTCTTAAGTCAACTCTACTCAAACTGTAATCCAGGTGAGGCAGCCCACATGTAATGCACGGGCTCGTAACACCAATATCCGCTCCGCCCACATTGCAAGATACCTTCCGGGATACCTGGAGTGCTGTGTGATGAGAACAGACCGAGAGGGGAAGGGGAAGGGAAGAGGATGAAAAGGAGAAGGAAGATGAAGGAATAAGGAGGTATGACAACGAAGAGAAAGGAATGGAAGAAAGAAAGAGGAATTGAAGGCGAGAGAGGAGAAATGAAAACAACGAAATCGAGTGGAATGAGAAGAATGATGAAGAGAAAAAGAGCGGTGTAAGAAGAAAGAGAAGAAAGAGGAAAGGAAAACTAAAAAAAAGAGGAACAGGACGCTACTTACGGATAGGAAAGACAAGAGGAGAAAGAGAATTGAGAGGGAAGAGGAAAGATAAAAGACGAGGAATGAAAATCAAGAGGAGCGGAGAAGAGGCGGCACAAAGTTTAATGAAAAAAAAAGAAAGAACAGGAGGTCAGAATATATAGTGCAAGACAAGAGCAACGAGAAGGAAAGAAATGTATGAAGAGAAGGAAGATTACACTGAAGAACAGCTAAACATGATAAAACACGATGGGAAAAAGAAAAGAAAAAGGAGAGAAGAACGAAAAGAAGGAAGAAGGCACGAAGAGGAATAACATGAAAAAAAAGTGAAAAGGGAGATAATTGAAAAGGAAGAAATGGATGACATATAAGAGTAATCCTTATTTTGAGAGTTATAAGTGAAAACAATGAATAGAGGGTACAGAGAGAGAGAGAGAGAGAGAGAGAGAGAGAGAGAGAGAGAGAGAGAGAGAGAGAGAGAGAATACAGAAAGACGACACCAGCAAAATAGCTCATTGTTTGTGTCTGTGTCTGTGTGTGTGTGTGTGTGTGTCTGTGTGTGTGTGTGTGTGTGTGTGTGTGTGTGTGTTGCAGGGAGGAGTGAACAGAAATTGGCTCTGAGTTGCCACGACCGTTGAGAAAGAGAAACTTGCGAAACATATCACACGAATTTACATTTAATTTAATCTCAGGAAGAAACCCGATACAAATTTCACACACACACACACACACACACACACACACACACACACACACACACACACACACACACACACACACGCACACACACACTTCAGAGGCGCCTGAGAGTATTGTGTTGGGGCAGACTTGAGTCCTCAGAAGTCAGGACAAACTTTTTAAGTAAGGACGAGCCTTTCTTATATTTCCTTCTAGTCTTCCTCCGCTTCCATCTCCTCCTCCTCCTCCTCCTCGTCCTCCTCCTCCTCCTCCTCCTCCTCGTCCTCCTCCTCCTCCTCCTCTTTCTATTTACCGTTTTCTTTTCCGATTGCGACCTTTGTAAGCCTTTCATTTTTTCTCCTACTCCTTCTTCAACCTTTTCCTGTTTCCTTTATATATTTCATTCTTCTCGTTCGTTTCATTCTTCTCTTTCTAATTGTTTCTTCACTGCTTCCTCTTTTTCCTCCCTCTATTCGTCTTTTTTTTTCTCCTCTTCTTCCTCCTCCTCTCTCATGTTCCCTCTGTACCCTATTTTTGCTCCTCTAAACACCATTGCGTTGATTAACCAATTATTTCCCTCCTCAACTCACATGATAAACGACAAAATGAAAATTAAATGGAATTCGTAAGATATTAAAACAAGGCAATACTTTATAAAAAAAAAGAAATAAAGAAGACCCCTAAACTTTTTGACGAAATTTTCTAACCTCATTCATTTCCCACAATAATGAGAAAGAGACCTCATGAGCAGATGAGGAAAATGCGTAGCCACGAATTCCCCGTTATGCACGAGGGAAAATGTCAGGTGAGGATGTGAAAATTAAAGTAATTAAGCTCATGGCCAGGTGAAGACGAAAGAGCAGGAAGCCAGGTAAAAGAGCGAAAGGAGGGAGGAAGAGCAGGATCCGAGAGTAATTTGGAGGTTTAGAATGGACGGGAAAGGGTTCAGGTGGATGATTTCAAGAGGAAGGTTTCAAGAGGAAGGTTTCAAGAGGAAGATTTCAAGAGGAAGGTTTCGAGGGGAAGATTTCAAGAGCAAGGTTTCAAGAGGAGGGCTTCAAGAGGAAGGTTTCGAGGGGAAGGTTTCGTGAGGAAGGTTTCGAGGGGAAGATTTCAAGAGGAAGGTTTCAAGAGGAAGGTTTCGAGGGGATGATTTCAAGAGGAAGATTTCAGGAGGAAGGTTTTATGGGGAAGGTGTCAGGAGGTGGATTTCAAGAGGAAGGTTTCAGGAGTATGGTTTCGGGAGGGAGGTTTCAAGAGGACGGTTTCAAGAGGATGGTTTCAAGAGGATGGTTTCAAGATGATGGTTTCAAGAGGGAAGTTTCAAGGGTGAAGTTTCAAGAGGAAAGTTTAAAGGGGGAAGTTTCAAGAGGAAGATTTCACGAGCAAGATTTTAGAAGGAAGGTGTCAAGAGGAAGGTTTCAAGAGGATGGTTTCAAAATGTATATGTCTTGATGAAGGGAGATTTCCGTTTTGTGTTAGGTTTGTTATTACCTTTTGGTTCATTAGCATATTTAAGTAGAATTACATTACGCAGCGGAAAGTTCATTAGGAGAGGCTGGAAATAGGTTAAATACACACACACACACACACACACACACACACACACACACACACACACACACACACACACACACACACACACACACGGAACAAAGGAAAAAAAAACATTGAAACTGGAAGATCAAAAGAAGGGGGAGATATGAAAAAAAAGAGACAGGTAAACCCATAAAAGGAATGACACGAGCAGAAGAAAAAAACGTGAAGTAAAAAATCGGCAGATAAAAGGATCGAGTTCGTAACCCTGAAATAAGAGCACTTCACCCCCCACCGCGGAACAGGCAGTGACGCAGCGCAACCCGTATTTATGATCCTCTCACCTCGACGGCGCATCAGGAGCAGGTAGAGAAGGGATAGGTGGAGAAGGAGCCGGTAGAGAAGGGAAAGGTATAGACCGGACAGGCAAGCAGAAATCGGCAAAAGCAGGTCATCTTTAGGCAAATAGATTAATCACTGGATGGATCTTGAAACGCAAACTTCATTAAGCATTAGAGATTCAGAGACATAATAACGTTAAGTAAAAAAACAATGAAAAAAAAGGTGAATGGAATATGAGTGAGGTACAGCCAGTTTACAGATCGGCAGAAAAGGTGACCTCGGAATGTATCTTGGTGTCCTGTTTAAGATAGTAAAAGATAATAAATGATGAATGCATAATAATATCTAGTAAAAAGTGAATGATATAAAAATAATGAAAAAAAATAGTCAGGCACATCAAGTTAACAGGCAGAAAATATGACCTCGGGATGTATTTTGGGGTTTTGCGTTAGATAGGAAAAGACGAATCAGGTAGGAACTAGATAGATAAATATTAATAAAAAGAATAAAAAGAGAAAACGAGAGTGAGATTACTTTTTCATTTTTGTTTTCTAATACTTAAAGAGGAAATATGACTCACACGAAAAAGTTTGTGCTGGGATTTCATATTTACTTACAGGAAAAAAAATTAAAAAGGTAACGATATTAATCATTTATCTTATTTTGTGTTTCCTGATACTTCAAAAGAAAATATAGTCTTTTGCACGGGAAGATTTGTATTTAATATTATATAGTTTAAAAAAATATGTGATAAATGAAGTACATATTTCTTTTAACAAACAGAAGAAGAGTCGTATTTTAAGACATTTCATCGCCCAAGGACACTAATTTGACAAGGCTTTCGTAGGAGTTGTGGGCATTTCCAGGAGTAGTTCTATGATCCTGGTGATAGTGAGACCCTTCCTCTGGACCATGAACCTGTAGAAACACTCATTAGAACCCCATTGACCCACTCTTTGACCTTTAGAAATAGATAATGAGAGAAGCGAAAGTGTCTTGTATTACCACCCTTGTGTTGCCACCTCTGCCTCGGGTCGCAAAGGTGCTAGTGCTCTGAGGTGTTTCCGAGGCCCTTGTAAAGCATCACAGACACAGGCGGTGAAAGATAATCCCAGGTGTGCCAAAGCAGGAAACGCCGCCACTTCTTTCATCCGTTCTTTACGCCTCCACTCCCTTACTATGTCCCTTTAAACACCTTCACTCCTTTCCTCTTTACTTATATCTATACTTGTTGCTTCCTTTTCTTTATATCTGGACTCCTTGCCTTTGTTCCTTTTACCCCTTCACACCTTTCTTACTTCTACATCTACACTTCTTTCCTTTTTTTCTATCTATGTATTTTTTTCCTTCGCTCCCTTTTCACCTTAATTCCTTTCTACATCTTCAGTTCTTTCTACCTGTACTTTTTTTTTCTCTCGTTTCTTTTCCATCTTCATTCCTCTCTAATTTACTTCTACATCTACATTTCATTCTTCTTTTTCCTTCTACTTATTCTCCTTTATTTCGTTCTCTGACGCCTCTCCTCCTTTGTTCTCTCTCTTTTTCGCATCCACTCCTATATTTTTGTCTTTTTAAACACTTTTTTTCATTCTTTTTACGCAACTCCACATAGTTTTTCACACCCTCATCTTTCTTCTAGTCATTTACACCTCCACTTTTCATCTTTTCCTCCATACTTCTATTTATTTCCTACGTTGCCTTCCTCCATTTCTTTCTGCACCTTTACTCCCTCATCCCATTCATCCTTCCGTTTCCTTATTCTTTCCCTCACTTTTTCACTTCCTCCATTCCCTCCCTCTTAAACCTCGCATTTCCCCTCCCTCCTTCCATTCTCTTACATCACTGCTTTCCTCCTACCTTTCATTCCTTCCTCTCCCTCCATCTTCCACCCTCCTAAGCCTTCAGAACTACTTAACTCTTCCTCCTCCGCCTTCTCTTCCTCTCCCTATTTTTCATCACGATCTTTTACCTCTCTACTTCCTGGCTTCCTTAATTCTTCCTAGCTCCCTTAACGACTCAACTCTATCTGTAACGTCCTCTCTATGTCCTCTCCTTTGTCACGATTTCTTACCGGTATTCTTTCTGCTACTTCCATTATTTTTACCTTCTTCAATTAATCAAGTATGTCTACACCTTCTCGCCTCCCTCAGTCAATCAAGTATATCTGTTTCTCTCTATTTCTTCTGTTATATAATGCGGTGTCTTGTGCCTCTTCCTGTCTGCTTCCTTCCTGCTTCTTACCTTTACCTGCTGCCACCTCCGCTTCTCTAATAAGCTCCCAGGTGCTCATTTTTCATCCTTCACCTAAGCTCCTCTTCCCTCTCATATGTTCCCCTTTTTCCCCCCCTTCATACCTGTCCTCCTTTCAGTTTCTCGCTTCCCTTATTTTCTTATTTTCTCTTCCTCTCCCTCTCTCTCTCGTCCATGTCCAGCCTTTCCTCCTCATTACTTAGAATCCGTAACCCACTTTTCCTTCCCTTCTTCCTCACTCTTCTGCCTTCATCTTCCCCGGCTCTCTTTCCTTCATCCCCGCCCCGTCTCCCCGTCCCCCCAGCGGTCTTCTTTCTTTCCCTCCATCCCTCCTTACTCCTCCTTCTTTTCCTTCTCCCACAATGCCTGACTGAAGCTACGGTCGAGCAAGTTATTTGGCCGCCAGCAGAAATATGACGTCGGTCCGGTGATCAACGTCAGGGAGATGCATTCCCGCTTTATCCGTATCCAGGAGGAGGAGGAGGAGAAGAAGGAGGAGGAGGAGGAGGCAGCAGAAGGGAGTTGTGGGTAAATGGGTGGCAGGAGGATGGGCAGGAGGAGAACAGGAAGGAGGGAAAATGGGGCAGAAGAAAGGCATGAGTTGAGGGAGGGGCAGGAGAATGGGAAGAAGGGAAAGGGGGTCACTAGAACCATCAAGAGGGGCAGAAGGGGAGGGGTAAAGGGGGTAGAATGGGTAGGAAAGGAAGGGAATGGGAGGGAGGGGGAGTTGAGCAGGAGCATCACGAGGAGGAGGAAATATTGATATGGGAAAGAAAAAGGAAGCGAGGTGAAGAGGAGGACAGGACCGAAATAACGTGGAGTTCGGAGTCAATACTAAATTGTTCAGTTGCTAGGGAGACCGAAGCCGGAAGGTCGCGTTATGGGAAGATTGCACGAGAATCCGGGAGGAAAATAGATATGCGGGCGCGGGGCAGGAAAAGGAAATGGAAAATATCAAAAAGTAAAGAGAAAAGTATTATATCGATGTCGTAATGGGAAAAATAGCTCATAGACGGTAAGAAGAATATCAGTGTGGCAAGAAAATAAAAAAAAAGGTAAAATGTAATGATGAAGAGAATGATAACGAAAACGGTGAGGTGTTATAGTGATCGGAATAGGTACACAAAAATTGATAATCGAAAATAAATAATAGAGTAGTAAATATAAATAAATGTTAGTAAATGAACTATAGAAAAAATACGAATGGGAGAACACTGAACCGTAACTAAGATTGGCTTTTAATTTATCATTTAATAATACAGTGAATAAATTACGGACAAAAAGTATAAAGAAAAAGGAGGGGAAATAAATGGTGAAGAAAAATAGTACAAAGAATATATAAAAAAGAGGAATATACTTTTATTTTTCATTTACAATCCACGTGGCAAGCAATAGAGCAAGTAAGCTAAACAAAGGAATAATATACAAAAAAAAACAGGAGTTACCTTTTTTTTCGTTTATCATCCACGCGGCAAACCATAAAGCAAGTAGTTTAAACAAAATGATAAAACGAGAAGAAAAAAAACATGAATACACATTTTTTCTTCTACCATTCAAGCGGCGAACAAAAAAAAGCAAGTAGTTAAAAAAAGGCTAATATAAAAAAAAAATACATAAATTTCTAAGTTTTTTCTTCTACCATCCACGTGGCGAACAATAAAGTATGATAATCTAAACAAAAGGACTAACCATTTTTTTTAGGACGCACCATTTTTTTTCGTGTACCCTCCACGCGGCGAGCAATAAAGTAAGCAATTTAAACAAAGGATAATTAAAAAAAAAACATGAATTACCATTTTTTCCCCTACCCTCCACGCAGCGAGCAGTAAAGCAAGCAATTAAACAAAGGATGATTAAAAAAAAACAGGAATTGCCATCTTTTTTCCCCTACCCTCCACGCGCCGAGCAATAAAGCAAGCAATTTAAACAGCGGGCTAATCATCGGGGCTGTACAGCAAATTAAGCAGTGTCCACAATCACTCTCTCTAGACAGTCACGGCAAACAGTAAATTCCCCGCCCCGCCGCGTATTGTTTAATTATACCCTCATTACCTCTAATTACCTCGTAACTTACCTGGCGAAAAGTTACCTCATATTTACGAAGCCTTTTCCTCCCACGCCCGTAATCTGCCGCCTCACTGGAACTTTTTTTTTTGGGGGGGGGGGGGGTGCATGATCATTTGTTGGAAAATTTACGATCTTCACTTTTTTTTCATATTTTCATTCATTTTTTTTCTTAAATTTGTCGTGTGTATATAGTCAGTTCGTTCGTTAGTTAGATAATTAATTAGTTAGTTGGTTATTGTGTGGCTGTGTTGTATGTGTGTGTGTGTGTATCTATCCGTCTGTGTCTTATTTTTCTGCCTGCCTGTCTGTCTGTCTCCGTGTCCCTGTGTGTGTGTGTGTGTGTGTGTGTGTGTGTGTGTGTGTGTGTGTGTGTGTGTGTGTGTGTGTGTGTCTGAGAGGAGGTTCATTGCTTGCCTATCTCTGGGTTGGCCGGCAGGACGCAATTTCACCCTCCGGAAACTTCTGCTGCCTGGAGGAGGAGGAGGAGAAGGAGGGGGAGGAAGAGGAAGAAGAAGGAAGGGAGGAGGAGGAGGAAGGAAGGGAGGTAGGGGAACTGAGAGGCACCGGTGACGGACAGGAGGCAATGGAAGTGGTGGGGAAGGAAGAGAGAGGAGTGGAGAGAAGGGGAACAGCAGGTAGGAGGAAGGGTAAGTGATTGAGGAAGGAGCGAAGGAAGGAAGGAGAGAAGCTGAGATGAAATGATGAAGGAAGGGACGGTAGGGTGATAGTGATAGGAGAGCAGGAAGGGAGATGGATGGGCTTAACTAGAAGTGAATGATGAAGGTACATGGACAGAGAAGAGAGAAAAGGTAGGAAAGCGAAAACTGTAGAAGAAAGAGAAGGGAGAGAGAAGGTAAGGGAGGGAGAGCAGAAAAGAAGGATGGATTGGTTAGAATAGAATTGTAAGGTGAAGGTACATAGAGAGAGAAAAGGGAGGAGAGGAAGGAAGGTAAAACTGGTAGAAGGAAGAAGTGGAAATGGAGGAGGCGGAGGAGAATGAGAGAAATGTAATGGATATGAAGAGGCAATAGACGTGAAGAAGGAAGAGAGAGGGAAGGGAGAGCGGTAAAAGGAAGATTTGTAGGGAAGAGAGGATAGGGAAGAAGAGAAAGGCGAGTGAGGAGGAAAGGGAGATGGAGAGGAATTGGAATGTTTTGGTCAGTGGAGAAGAATGTCAAGTGGAAGAGGGAGCTGAAGATTGAGGGGGAACTTCAGAGAGTCTTGAAGGGGTTAAAACATCAAAGGAGGATTGCAGAATTTAACTAGACGTAATAATTTATCAGTTGCGGTGCTGTTAGTGGAGTTTTGGTAGTTAGAGTTAAGGGTGATTTTATTTTGTTGTTACGCTAAAGGTGACAGCTCATGGGGAAAAACAAAACATAAAGACAAAAAAAGGTCGTTGAGCACTTCTTATATAAATGATAATAGAATAGAGTGGACAGAAGAGAGGATTTAAGTGTAGGTAAGATGATTACTTTAGACTATGACATTATATTCAATCCAAGTGGTAAGAAACACATGGAAATCACCTCAAAGATATGATAATGTTGAAGTGTAGTATAATGACAGGTAGAAATAAGGTCATAAACAGTACACCTCCATCATGTTTCGTAACTGTACTAATTAGAATACTGAGTAGGTGGAAAACATCAAAGTGAAGCGAATGTACAGAAAATCACTTCAGAGTTACCCCGTTGAAAAGAAAGTCCCCGCCCATAAGCTCAAAGGGACAGAAATAGACGTGCCCCATAAAAGTACTAGATTGAGAGCGCGATATGGAAAACAGGGAGGAGGATGTTGTGATACTAGAGACTCACTGTTTGCTCCGAAAAATACATAGAGTCAAACTTTAGCTTTCAGGGCTATAATGAGGGAGTTCATTTAAAGATAATAGGCAAGTGTTTGTGTGCGTGAGAGAGAGAGAGAGAGAGAGAGAGAGAGAGAGAGAGAGAGAGAGAGAGAGAGAGAGAGAGAGAGAGAGAGATGGAATGAGAACTTGAAAGGGAAGATAAAGTACAAGACCAAAGGGAGCAGGAGACAAAGAGACAAGAGGCGGCTGAGGCATTTAAGAGGAGATAAAGTTAAAGGGAATAAAGGAAAAAAAAGGAGACGATGGAGAAGGGAGAGAATCAGAGAAGCGGACACGAGAGAGAGAGAGAGAAAGGGAATTGGGGAGGAAGAAAAGAATGGAAATTGAAGACATGGAAGAACGAGAAGCTGAACCCGAGAGAGGGAAGAAGATTTACGTAAATGAAGAGGAATTTAGAGGAGTTAATTTGTCGTTGATGATAAATGACTTCCTCTCTGGCACCTGTTAATTGTGTGGCAGGTGGTAGGTGATAGTGAAGGAATGGAATCAAGTTTGTGGAGAAGTAAGGAGGTTTGGTTGTTTGTGTGCGTGTCTGTGTGTTTATGTGTCTTTTAAGCTACACACACACACACACACACACACACACACACACACACACACACACACACACACACATACACACACACATGAATTAGGGATACACGTTCCACTTAACCAAAACTTTACCTGAAGACGGGAAAGTAATTGGATCATTTCTTTCTCTTCCATTTTCCTTCCCCCTCCTCCTCTACCTCCTCCTCCTCCTCCTCCTCCTCCTCTTCTTCTTCCTTCTCCTCTTCTTATTCCTCCTACTCGTCTTTCGTCTTCTCGTCCGACTACTCACTCTCGGGAATTTTCGTCAAGGTGGAAAGAGTGACCTCACTTGAACTCGGATGAGCCGCTGTCAACAACCCGGCAACCATTTTGAGGACCACTTGACCAGGAGGAGGAGGAGGAGAAGGAGGAGGAAGAAAGAAAAGGAAAACAAGAGCAAGAACAAGAACAAGAGAATCAGTAGAAGAAGATGGAGTAGGAAAGAGGGAAGGAATAGGGTGACGAAGGGGCAGGAACATAATGGAATTGGCTTGTGATTTTAAAAGGTCTCGGGAAAAGCAGTAAACGAATGCATTAATAAACACACAAACACACACACACACACACACACACACACACACACACAGTCAGCTATTCATTAGGTACAACGACACAGGTTGATACTATACAAAACTCCTCCTGGAAAAGCAAGCAAAGGCGGGTAGCAGGTAAGGGCGAGGATGAAACTCTCGCCGCAAAGCACACGCGAAGAAGACATTAAAGGAGAAAGGTTTTGGCGGGCATAGGTGTAGATGTGTGGATGCTGCGATGAGATGATGACCAGGTGAGATGATGCTGATGATGCGGCCAGATAATGATGACAGTGGTGATGGGAACAAAATATTAACAGTGAAAGAATGGGAAGAAAAGTTAAATTGAAAAAGGGCTCAGTGTTCATCATATACATCTAGAGAAAAGAGTAAAGATAAGGATAATGTAGAGGATGGAATTTTTTTTTTTTTTTTTTTTTTTTTTTTTTACAGCAAAGGAGACAGCTCAAGGGCACAAAAAAGTAAACATTAATAAAAAAAAAGCCCCCAACTCGCTGCTCCTAAAAAGAATCCAAAGAGGTGGCCGAAAGATAAGTCAGTTTCGGGAGGAGAGGTGTCCTGATACCCTCCTCTTGAAAGAGTTCAAGTCGTAGGCAGGAGGAAATACAGATGAAGGAAGATTGTTCCAGAGTTTACCAGCGTGAGGGATGAAAGAGTGAAGATGCTGGTTAACTCTTGCATAAGGGGTTTGGACAGTATAGGGATGAGCATGAGTAGAAAGTCGAGTGCAGCAGGAGGGGGCATGCAGTTAGCAAGTTCAGAAGAGCAGTCAGCGTGGAAATATCGATAGAAGATAGAAAGAGAGGCAACATTGCGGCGGAATTTAAGAGGTAGAAGACTATCAGTATGAGGAGGAGAGCTGATGAGACGAAGAGCCTTTGCCTCCACTCTGTCCAGAAGAGCTGTGTGAGAGGAGCCCCCCCACACATGAGATGCATACTCCATACGAGGGCGGACAAGGCCCCTGTATATGGACAGCAACTGTGCAGGGGAGAAGAACTGGCGGAGACGGTACAGAACGCCCAGCCTCGAGGAAGCTGATTTAGTAAGAGATGAGATATGAAGTTTCCAGTTGAGATTTTGAGTTAAGGATAGACCGAGGATGTTTAGTGTTGAGGAAGGTGATAGCTGGGTGTTGTCAAAGAATAGGGGATAGTTGTTTGGAAGATTGTGTCGAGTGGATAGGTGGAGAAACTGTGTTTTGAGGCGTGGAAGGACACCAAGTTCTTCTTGCCCCAATCGGAAATAATAGTAAGGTCTGCGGCTAAGCGTTCTGCAGCCTCCAGCCTTGAGTCGTTAAGTTCCTGAAGAAGTTGAATAATGCAGAGTGGAATCATCGGCGTAGGAATGGATAGGACAGTTCGTTTTGGAAAGAAGATCATCAATGAACAACAGAAAAGAGTGGGAATGGGACAGAACCTGTGGGACACCACTGTTAATAGATTTAGGGAAGAACAGTGACCGTCTACCACGGCAGAAATAGAACAGTCAGAAAGGAAACTGGAGATAAAGGTACAGAGAAGGATAGAAACCGTAGGAGGGTAGTTTAGAAAGCAAAGATTTGTGCCAGACCCTATCAAAAGCTTTTGATATGTCCAGCGCAATAGCAAAAGTTTCACCGAAACGGCTAAGAGAGGATGACCAAGAGTCAGTTAAGAAGGCTAGGAGATCACCAGTAGAACGCACCAGTACGCCTTGCGGAACCCATACTGGCGATCAGATAGAAGGTCAGAAGTAAAAGGTGCTTTTGAATCTTACGGTTAAGGATTGATTCAAAAGCTTTAGATAGACAAGAAAGTAAAGCAATAGGACGGTAGTTTGAGGGATTGGAGCGGTCACCTTCTTTAGGTACAGGCTGTGTGAAGGCATACTTCCAGCAAGAAGGAAAGGTAGATGTTGACAGGCAGAGGCGAAAGAGTTTGACCAGGCAGGGTGACAGCACGGAGGCACAGTTTTTTTTAACATGGGAGCACTCCATCACGTCCATAAGCCTTCTGAGGATTGAGGCCAGAGAGGGCATAGAAAACATCATTTTGAAGAATCTTTATAACAGGCATAAAGGAGTCAGAGGGGGGATGAGTAGGAGGAATATGCCCAGAATCGTCCAGAGTGGAGTTTTCAGAAAAAGTTTGAGAGAAGAGTTCAGCCTTCGAGATAGATGAGACGGCAGTGTTGCCGTCAGGACTGAGAGGGAGGGAAAGATGAAGAAGTGAAGTTGGAGGAGATGTTTTTTGCTAGATGCCAGAAGTCACGGGAAGAGTTAGAGAAAGCAAGGTTTTGACATTTTCTATTAATGAAAGAATTTTTGGTTAGTCGGAGAATAGATTTGGCACGATTTCGGGCAGAAATGTAAAGTTCATAATTAGCATTAGTTTGAAGGCTCTGGTATCTTTTGTGAGCTACCCTCTATCATTGACAGCACGAGAACAAGCGTGATTAAACCAAGGCTTTTAGCGTGAGGTAGAGAGAGAACGAGGGAATGTGTGCTCATTCCAGATGAGAGAATCACCTCTGTGATGACACACAGCCACACACAGGGGTTCTCTCAATAATCATTCCACCATCTCAGGTCGTCCCACCGAGCTGAAGCATCGCCTCTTCGGTGGGTCAGAGGATGTACAGGAGCGATAGGACAGGATGCAGAAATAAGATTGTGATCGGAGGAGCCCAACGGAGAGAACAGTTTGACAGAATAAGCAGAAGGGTTTGAGGTAAGGAAGAGGTCTAGAATGTTGGGCCGATCTCCAAGACGGTCAGGAATACGTAGGGTGCTGGACCAACTGCTCTAGGTCGTTGAGGATAGCAAAGTTAGGCTTGTTCACCAGGATGGTCAGTGAAGAGGATGAAAGCCAAAGCTGGTGGTGAACATTGAAATCTCCTAGGATGGAGATTTCAGCGAAGGAAGATGTGCTCACTTTAGAATTCAAATAGTCAAAGAATTTTACATAGTTGGTAGAGTTAGGTGAGAGAGAACAGCACAGCAGATGTATTTAGTAATAGAATGACAGTGAAGTCTTAACCAGATGGTGGAAAATTCAGAAGAGTCAAGGTCGTGGGCACGAGAGCAAGTGATGTCGTTGCACGTAGGCGCAACATCCAGCTTTGGATTGAAATTTAGGATAGAGATAGTAGGAGGAACAGAGTAGAGATTGCTGTCAGTAGCCTCAGAAACCTGTGTTTCGGTAAGGAAGAGAAGGTGAGGTTTAGAGGAGGAGATGATGTTCCACAGAATGAAAATTAGGCGAAAGACCGCAAATGTTGCCAGAAATTGAGAAGAAGAGGTTCGAGGAGTTATCAAGACACTTCTCGGGTCGGCAGCCAGAAGGGAGTCCATTTGAATTTTGAATTTTGGGTTATGTGAATGGGTGTGGATAAAGAGGATCTGTCTTTAGAGCATGCTGAACTACTCTCCGGTGTTGGTGAGACAATAGGAAACGTTTAGTGAGGACATGGGAAGGGTCTTGGAGGGCTTCAGCTATACCTCACCAGCCAATGCTTACGTAAATGAGGGCTTGTCATCTCAAATCTATCTTTGAATGTGAGAGCGTGATTGTGAAATGATGATGAGGGATGGTGTTCTCGCGATGTAGTAGTGGTGGCGATGGTGAAGGTAATAGGACACAAAACTTTAATTATGAGATGAAAACTCGTAATTATATAAATTTTACCCTCCTCGTGTGTGTGTGTGTGTGGGGGGGGGGGGGGGGTTGAGTGTGTGAATGGCAAACCAATGATTACACGAAGATTAGAGGAAAAAAATTATACAACTGAACTTTTTAACCGTGATGAAACAGGAAGTAAAGTCAACAGGAATAAAGAAAATGAATATGTCTTATTTTGAATGAAAAAAAAAATGAGTTGACAAAAACAGACTATAGGTAAATGAACACGTAATTTTAGTAAGCTTTACCTGAAGTCTTATACATTGTTTTTTCTATAGGTATATATATATATATATATATATATATATATATATATATATATATATATATATATATATATATATTTATATATATATATATATGTATACATATATATATATATATATATATATATATATATATATATATATATATATATATATATATATATATATTTATATATATATATATATATATATACATACATATATATAATTTAATGCCTTCACTCTCGTTACACTTGTTTCTGGAATGTTCAGGTACAAGAGAGCGTCCTGAAGATATACCTATCCCTCGTTTTCACCTAAGCTTACCGAGTGAAGAGGTAAGATTTAAGCCTTATCTGAAATTTATCATATATTTCATTTCTGTACGTATATCATTTAATGCCTTCTCTATCATTACGCAACTTTCTGGAATGCTTAGGTACGAGAAAGCCTCCTAAAACTTTACCCGACACTCCTCATTTTCATCTGAGCTTACCCAGCAAACACCCCTGAGCGCAA
>NC_066513.1:17796683-17856683 GCF_024679095.1 Eriocheir sinensis | reverse complement strand
AAAGATTTACATTGTATTTCTTCAAACCAATGAAAATAATCACCAGGAAGATGAGTAGCTTTCCCCTGCATGCAAACTAAATAATTATTGCCAATTTCCGGATCCCCAGCCAGCCGTAGTTACAAATACTAACGCTGATGATACACAGTTAAATGGATGGTCCCTCGACGGGTAGGCGGACCCAGTTGTTTGTTTATCCGCTGTTCAAAGGATGGATTTGGTAATGAATAACGTGTTGCGAAATGAAAATAGAAATGTATAATATATCATGTATAAAAGGTCAAGCCATCTCCTCTGTGAAAGGTGAATGGTCAGTAAAATCTCGCATAGAATTATATGAACACTTGATAGTTAGATTTATTTAAAAAAATGTACTTAATGTAGGAATGTACAGAACATGAACGTTATTGAAAGAGTGAGTACACACACACACACACACACACACACACACACACACACACACACACACACATTAGAACATAACCTGGAAGTCTTGTTTATTTTAGGACGTGTATGTGTGTGGTTAGGGGGAGGGGGTAATGAAATAGTACTAAAGGGGGGGGGGGAGGGAGAGTGCTGGGTGCAGGTGATGAGCAAATGGTAGACTACCTGCAGGCGCTGATGACCCGCGCCCGACAGGTTAATGGGGCCTAATAATGGGTAATAGGCAGAAGATGCATCCATGAACTCTACTTTTGCCAATTAAACTAATGGATGTGTGTCCCTCGCAGGATGATGAGGGGCGAATCCAGCGCTCATGAGGTTCCGCGGGACTCTTCGTTTGGTGAGTGTTATTTTTATTTCTTTTCTTGAGTAATTTTTTCTTTTTAAAAACTTGTCTGTGTATTTATGTATTTCACCATGTTTCTCTCTCTCTTTCTCTCTCTCTCTCTCTCTCTCTCTCTCTCTCTCTCTCTCTCTCTCTCTCTCTCTCTCTCTCTCTCTCTCTCTCTCTCTCTCTCTCTCTCTCTCTCTCTCTCTCTCTCTCTCTCTCTCTCTCTCTCTCTCTCTCTCTCTCTCTCTCTCTCTCTCTTAGCGTTTTTATTTTTTTTATTTTTTTGTTTGTGTTTTCTTCCTTTTATTTACTTACCATCGGTTCTGTTTTGCTCTTTTTTTCATATTTTTTTCTTCCATAACACTTTTTTTTCTCTAACTTTTTTTACTTTTGTTCCCACTTAGGTATTTGATTTTCTTTTTTTGTCTGCAAAATATGTGTAGGTAGTTAAAAATCTTTCAGGTATATTATAATCTTAAGTAGTGTTCGTATTTTTCTCTGACTCACCTTTTTACATCTTTTTTTTTTTTACATTATTTTATGTTTACTTGGCGTCGTCTTTTATCTTGTTTACATTTTCACGTCCCCTTTTTTGTCGTCCGTGGTGAAAATTTATTCATTGCTCCCTCTGATTCACTTTTTTTCTCGTTATATGTTTTTCTTGCTTTTTTTTCTAATTGGCATTCGTGTTTCATCTAGTTAATTCACTTCTAATATTTTTTCTCCCCATCTCTCTCGCTCTCGCTCTCTCTCTTTCTCTCTCTCGACGCGCTTAAAACTTGTTCCGTGCTCTCGTCGCCGCAAGGAAAACTGAGTGAATCTAATGAGAACGACAAACAGGCAGTATGTGTTTTACCGGCGGTGTTATTCATTTTACGAGCCGCGCTGTTTATCATTTTGTCGGCGTTCGGCTTTTTTACTGTCGGCTTGCGTGCGCTGAGGATTTAAGGGAGTGGAGCGAGGCGTGTCTTGGATTAACAGCCATGGGAACTCGGTGGGTGGGAGGTGTGTGTGTTCTGTGGCTGTGTGAGTGTTTGATGCTGGTGTTTGTTGTAGTGTGTATGTTTGTTTATTTCGTAATGGGTGTGTGTTGCAAGATTGGATTATTCGGTTGATATGTTTGTGTATGTGTTTGTGGCCTACACGGGGCAAATCATCGTGTTTCTGTAGGTGTATTTGTGTATAAGTGTACCTGCCGTGGCATGAATGAGAGTGATGATAGTGTTTGTGTTTGTGTTGTATATTTCGAAATTTAGAAGGTGAGTAGCTAGGTTGATGTGTTTGTGTTTGTGGCCTACACCTGCAAAATCACCGTGTTTGTGAAAGTGTAGGAATTTTCACGCGTACTGGCCGTGTGTTGGGGTGGAAGGAAAAGAGGAAAGGAGAGGGATCGGAAAGGATACGGAGGGTGTGGGAGAGAGAAGCTGTAAGAGTGCTGTCCAGAATTTTTGAGAAGGGTTTGGTTCTGCTTAAAGGTGCTGTGGCGACGGTGTGTGTGTGTGTGTGTGTGTGTGTGTGTGTGTGTGTGTGTGTGTGTGTGTGTGTGTGTGTGTGTGTGTGTGTGTGTGTGTGTGTGTGCGTGTGTGTGTGTGTGTGAGTGTGAGTGTGTGTAGTGCATGCGCGGAGAGATCAGAAAACAGGTCAATGAGGTCAGGGCGGAAAGGACATTGGGGTCACGAGTGCAAAAGAGCAGATGAAACGACCAAGCGAGACGAAGGGGTCATCAGGGAGTCAAATGAGGTGTACGCAGGACGAAAAAGTGGGATTATGGATCGAGTTATGGAAGATGTGAAGGGTAACAGATGAGCAGAGGAGGAGGGGAAGAGTAGAAATCATGAGGCATCACAGAGGATAAGAGGGAGCCGCGGAATGAAGGATCAAAGGAATAGGAGATGCATGGTACAGTAAAGGAAAGATAAGGGGACGTAGAAGGGAAGGAATAAGAAATGATGGAGACTCAAAGAGAAATATGTGGAGTACGTTCCAGGGATGATCATGGGAAAATATGGAGGGAAAAACTTGAATGATAAAAGACGAGGAAATTGTCGCTGAAAAGAATATTAATAACCATGACTGGAGGAAAAGTCTTAAAGTAGGTCGCATAAATGTGTGTAGCGTTCAATAGGGACACTAAAGGGGACAGGAGGTCACGGACTGTACTGGTTAAAAGCAAAATGGAAATGAGATGTGGACGTTAGGGAGGTGAGGATGGATCAGAAAAAAACGGGCCGCAGAAAGAGGACAATAAATCAAAGAGGAAAGTAGGTGAAAAAAGGTTGATCAAAGAGGGGAAGGGAGTTTTTAAGGTGTTGAGGAGAGGTCAGGAGAGGAGGTTAAAGGAAGGGTGAAGAGTCAGGTCGGCGTTGCCTGTTTGTCCCGCTACGAGCCGCTGGAAATGAATAATGACTGCGCTTACCTGGCCATAACAACAACCACTCTCGCCTGTTAAGTATAGGTGAGCTGCGGGGAACACCTGGCTATATATACGTTCAACCTGGTGAAAGATTTAGTCAGCGGCGATGATGTATGTGGGAGACCGCTAAATACATACCGTATGATCTTTAGGAAATTTGAAGAACAGAATATGAAGCAGTCCATGTCCTCCTCCTCCTCCTCCTCCTCCTCCTCTTCCTTCTCTTCCTCCTTTTCCTCCTCATGAATATATCTTTGACGCTCCCCTGCTTTTTGCTCGGATATAATTGGTGTTTTGCATTGCTGTGTGTGTGTGTGTGTGTGTGTGTGTGTGTGTGTGTGTGTGTGTCGCATTTTTATAGGCTAATATTTTGGGGGGGCATTTTAATTTAGTTGAAAGCTTAATTAGGGATTCTAGCAAATTTAGGGTAAGAACGTTGACCTGCTTAACAGTTTCACATTAACGCCACCACCACCATTACCGCCACCACCACCACTACCACCACTACCAGCATCACCATCAGTACCAACATCACCACCAGCATCATTACCATCGTGACCATTACCAGCATCACTATCACCATCAGCAACACCACCACCACCACCACCACCATCGCTCAGTAGCCCATCCCAAGAGCGCCAACTCTGCATGCATTTTATAAAAGTAATTTGTCTGCTCCGTGTTTGCCAGACCCTTTGAAAGAAAAAATGGGGCCGCAAAAATTTGAGATTACTCTTTTTGATGCGAGATACATAAAAATTCATATCCCTCTCCTAAAGCGTCCTCATGGCAAAAAATCCACCCACTTGAGGTTACACAATGACGTACACACACACACACACACACACACACACACACACACACACCTTGTTTTTAGTATGCGGACCACGTTTAGTAGTTAAGGTATAAACCTGTAGCATTCAAGGCACAAAATATACTCTTTCTATATTTTTTCTATTCATTTATACGTTCGCATCGGCTCTTTATCTACAACTCCTTTATTTTTCGTAGTGGTGGTAGTGTTGGTGATGATGTTTGTGTTGGTGATGGTTGAGGTGGTGTAGCTAGCGATGGTGGTGGTGATGGTGGCGCTCTCTGTAGTCTCACCTCTAAAAAAGGACATAACAAATATCTGTCTCTTCGTTATGCAAATCCCGAGCAGCAGACTTGCATGAGGGGCGAGTTGTTATCGAAGGCGTCCGCGCCGGAGTCATATGCAGTCAGCCATGAACGCACAGTCCACCACAGAACATAAATATAAAAAAAAGTAGCTAAAACATACTAACATTACAGTCCATTATGTCCTGTATTCGCGCTTTCTTTGCTTCGTATGTATAAAACGGGCCGATATTTTTGGGTCAGCTGTACCGTGGAGGGAAGGAGGAACAAAAACCCTGAGGTCGTTGGGGTGGCGGTGCTGTCGAGGCTCATCTCTTGGCGGGAATAACTCAGGAATGAAGCATCGCCGAGGACGCAGATCCATCTTACGGGATTTACACACCGAGGAGAGATTACCAAGTCACCTTAACGTCCACGAGGCATTAGGGGCAAGGACGTAGGGATAGTCTAGCCTGAAGGACTGTCCCAGATGGCAGAAGACAACTGTATATCCTCATACCGTAAATTTCAGCAAGGGGAGCTGTTCACGAGTTTATGAATAGTGCTAAACAACTCCCACGCCAACAATTCAGCAAAGAGGTCAGGGAAGGGTGATTGAGTAGTATAACACCCTGATGGCGTCTGTCTTTGCCTCAGTTTATTGCAGATAGATTGTAGATAGTTCAGAGATGTATGTATGTAGACGAATCATCTAATATACAGCCGGACATGTAGCTAGATAGATAAACTGTAGATATGTAGAAAGAAATGATTAATGTTTATCTAGGTTGGTAGATAGCCAGACAAATAGAGATGTATCCACAAATATACCGACCGAGAGATGTTTAGATAGAAGTCTATGTGGTTATGTACCCCCAGCTACTTGTATGCTATCTACATCGAGGCCTGTACGGATATGCGCTGCCACCCGCTGGAAGTAACACTCGGCAACCTCTTTTCCCCCTCCTGCTGGTTAGATAAAATAAAAATAAAAAAACGAAAACTTGACTCCTAAGCAGTAAGTTTCACACCAGAATAATAAGCTGAATCCAAAGTTAAAAGAAAAATAATCGCAATTCTTAGACAACTAGCATAATCAAATTCCCTTGACTATGAACGAACCAGATCTACAAAACAAGATAACATGAAGATAAAAAGATAAGGAAACAGTCATGATTCTTAGACAACTGTTCTCTGTCTTAGCTTAGTTGGGTTGTAGATTCTCACTGAAAACAGTTTCCCCTGACTCCTAACTTTTCCACGCCAGCATTTATGTATTCGTGTTTTCCTGGTACTGTTTAACTATGCACTACTTTTTTTTTTAATATCAACTAGATGCATCCTGTACATATTCTCTCTCTCTCTCTCTCTCTCTCTCTCTCTCTCTCTCTCTCTCTCTCTCTCTCTCTCTCTCTCTCTCTCTCTCTCTCTCTCTCTCTCTCTCTCTCTCTCTCTCTCTCTCTCTCTCTCTCTCTCTCTCTCTCTCTCTCTCTCTCTCTCTCTCTCTCTCTCTCTCTCTCTCTCTCTCTCTCTCTCTCTCTCTCTCTCTCTCTCTCTCTCTCTCTCTCTCTCTCTCTCTCTCTCTCAGTTATTCACTTGGCCAACAAAATTCCAACACCTGAGTGATATGTTACCTCGAAAGTTTCCTTTGAGTCAGGAAATTCTAACAAAACCTCCGGACGACAGAGCGAGGAATAGGAGCAGCCGTGGCGAGGGAAGAGGCGCGTGGGAGATAAGGAAGGAGGATAGGGAGGAAAGAGAGAAATGGTGAGAGTGAAAGAAAACAAAACTATAAAAAAAGTAGTATATTATAAATTAACATGAAATATCCCTTCAGATTTTATGTTCTTTCAGTCTCAAGGTAGAGAAAGGTAGATAGACAGACAGACAAATGGATATAGCTAACCAGATAGCCAGATCAATTTTTATACGTAGAGATAAATTGATAGATAAACAGATAGGTAGATGCATGGTAATACAGGCAGACAGAGAGATAGATATACAGACAGAGATAGGTTGATATATGGATTGATAGATTGATATATAGATAGAAAGAGGAAGATAAATATAAGAACGGAAAGGTGTGCAGGTAAATATTCTTGTACACCTGTCTATATTTTACGCCAGATGGATGAACAAAAATCCTGAAACCTTTGAAAGAACTGGTTGAGGCTTCGAGGACACAAAGACAGAGTGTTGCTGGGCTCAGTATTTTGATCCCACGACGGCGAACATCAGTCATGCGGCCGCGGGGGACTAAGGTCTTGTATCCCTAGTGTTGTTTTCCCTCCTGGTGGCAGCTCCGTCGGGAACCAAGACGAACGAGCCGCGGAGTGAGCGAAGAGAAAATAAATCCACGTACAGGTGTGAGAAGATGTGATGTGCTTTTCTATTATCTGTCCTCGAGTGAATTTACCTGTGCAGAATTTTTTGTATTGTTCGCGTCCCATATGAGTTTCATTTTTAATCGTGGTCCTGCCCTCCCTTGTTGTGTGTTTGGGGTTTCTTTACAACGACTGAGTCCAAACGATGTAAGTAATGTTCGAGGGATCCTTTTTTATCGTTCAAGCTATTCATCCCAGCGTCTCAAAAAATAAGATATGAATGAATGATTGTATTAAACGAGGTACGAGTTGTCTTTTAGTGGATGAATGATAAGTTTTATACCCGTAGTAAGTGCTATTCGATGTTTCTCATTAAGGTTACTTCTTAATGGTGAAGACAAATGAAAAGTAACTGGTTCTGCGGAGCTACTGTGTTTATGCCAACTGGTCTCTTGTAGTTCACTTAAGGCTTGTGTATCCTTATGTAAATAGGAAGCTGCTGGCGGTTTTGTTGTTCTTACTTACCTTGTGGTTGGCATAGACAGGATCAGCGGATAAGGAAAAAAAGGCTAACCAGGGGAATATATGACTTTCATGAGTGGGAAATAAAGGTGACGGGAGCCTCTTCGTGCGGGGACGTAGTTGTGCAGACTATTAATGATAAATCAACAGTCTCAAGGATGGTAAACGTGTTGTGATTACCAAGAATTAGCATCATAAGGAGTGGTATCATCTGACTGTTGATGCCTCGTTCTAAGATTACTGCAGTCAAAAACAGTATTATTATTTCACTTATTAAGTCATGAATAAGGATTGTCGTCATAAAGAGCAATACTATACGATTTCTTATACTTCATTTTTACATTACTGCTGCCGGAAACTGTAACATTTTCGTCATATATCAAGTTATAAGCGAACTGACAAGGTGTAGCAGAGAAGGTTAAAAATCGGCATAGTCACCGGTATATATATTCATTTTTTTTTCCTGTCCTTAAGCTCCAGGCTGCGAAGGTGACCAGCTTTCATATGTTAATGGATCTAAAAAAAAGTTTGATTTATATATGCCTCAAACTTTTAAGGCCACAACATTTATTGAGGCGTATTCCTGCTGCTGTTACACCTGTCCCAACATACCTGATGGAAACACACACACACACACACACACACACACACACACACACACACACACACACACACACACACACACACACACTTAACATCCTGGCCTCGTTACCCCAACAGCCGACAGTCGTATAAAAACTCATTGTCGGAGTAACTGTTATAGGCGAGGAGGGTGACGCTTACCTGTGCGCCCATCAGTCTCCCGCGTGAGGTGCAGCTTTAATTGGCGCTGCTTGACGGGAATCACCAACTCTCACCGGGAGGGAACCGCCAACTAGTGGGATCAAGTTTGCTTTTTCTTTTGTCCGTGTACAGATTTTTCATCATTCAGTTTTCCACATTTTATCGATATTGTACAATGCATGCATTCATATATACAGTTTATGACGTTGAACAAAAGACAGTGTATATATAAACATGTATTTCCAGTATTGTTAACTTAAATTCAATTAGGTACTTTCAGTTCATATAATTAGGTATCTGCAAACGCGATTTAGAATATTCATCTATGGATTAGTGCTACCGACATAGAGTTAATTTTATTGGCTTTTTATCCCTTTGAAGCCAAATTCATTTTATTTTGCTTCATGTTATGGTGGAGGGGATTATATAAGACCTTCCCTCAAATATATATGTTTTACTCAGGTCTTCCACTCTAAATGCAACAGAAGCACTTTACTTAGATCTTGCTTCTTTCCCGTATTGAGTCACCAGCTGCGAACCATGAACAGCCAATGCTCGTAGTACCCAGTTTCTCTTTTCTTTCCTCCGTGTCCCCGAAGCTCTGATGAATGAGGTTCCCATTAGGGCTTGCGTCGGTGCCCTGGAGAAAAAGACTGGCGGCCCTAAGTGACAAAGGAGCCTCGGACTCAGGTGTTGCAGGTACCAAGGGGACGAGGGCGAAGAAAAACATAATAGCAGTCGTTAGGGAGGTGGAGGACGGGGAAAGAAAGGCGGAGGGGAGGAAATGGAAATGGGATATAGTTGAAAAAAGGAGAAAGTGGTGAGGAGGACGACAAAAAGTGAACTGAGAGAGGAAAATATTGAGTCGAGGGAACGAAGGGAGAAGAAGGGAACGGAGGAAGAAGAAAGGGATAGAGTTGGTTAAGCAGAAAAGTTAAAGGGAACAGGAAGTGACTGAAGATGCAGAAAACGGAAAGGAAAAGATGAAAGCAAGGCGAATAAATGAGAAGCACGAGAAAATGTAGACAGGGGAAAGTTAATGCAAAAAGGAGAATGAAAAAGTTGTTAAATGAAGGAAAAAAAAGAGACTTGCGGAATAGGAATAGCATAAAATAACTAGTAAGAAAAACAGAAAGAGGAAACGAGAGGGTCTGAGTATAAATAAGACAGGTGATGTTAGGGAAATGGGAAAGCTGAGAAAGGAGAAAGCGAGGCGATGCGGGCTCAGAAAAGTAGAAAGGGGGAAACGAGAATGACTTGGGAAGGAAGGAAGGGAGTAATGAGGAGTGAAGTGGAAGGGCAGCCAAAGCGAGACCCGTGCATTGCAATTGAAATGTCGGAAGGAGCCGCACTGAAGGAGAGGGTGACGACAAAGGCGAGCAGAAAAGAGTAGTGACAGGTGCGAAGCTTACACATGAACAGACAGGCAAAGGGTTACGAAGGACTGCGAGGGTGAACTAAGAGATACGTTTTGGTAAATATTTAAAGGCTGGAATAATTAATTTGTCGTTGAAAAGTTTGTTGCTTACAGTTTGGAAACTACGCATTTTTTTTTACGTTTGAGGACACAGACCACGGACTAAATTATTTATTAGAGCCTCCAAACGCCGTTCCTTTAAAGAGATGAAGTTACAAAGCTGCCAGAATCAATGATCTACGACACATATAGAGAAGCACGCGCAGCAATTTCTTTTATATGGGAAATAGATTATAAAGCTGCCAAAATCGATGATCTACGCCACATATAAAAAGAAACACGCACAGCCATTTCTCTTGTAAGGAAAAAATACGGTCCTGCCTCTAGGATTTCCCAACTTACACACCTTTCCTGCCACCAGGTGTGTAGATAAATCACTTGTACTCACCTGTAGCCGTGCCTTATACAGCCCCTGATCGCCCCCACTCGTCTCCCCGACACCTGGATATATGGACCTAATGCCCAGGTAATTGCCGTCTACATCACCTGGAAGGTTGAGATTTGCCTTTGGAAGGGGAGCGGGAGGTGCTTTTTTTTCACCTACGCTGGTTAGGGTACGTGAGGCCTTTATTTGGCTGGACAGAGGAGATTATTTCGCAAACTTAAGCATATGGATAGTTAATGAACAACTCTCATAATCCAATAAATGATCGTTAATGTTGCACGGCCATTACGTTATTCACTTCGCTCTTTCATAAGTGACAGAACATCCGAATTAATCAAACTAAAAGTCATACTCGTGTCGCCGTGACGTGCTTCTGTTAACTATGTTTCACCAAAGCCCTTTGAGGTTTAATAATTAACACCAAGCCGGATTAATCAACAAAGCCAGGTCCAGCGGGGCAACAAAGCGCTAATCCTCGCCTCACCATAAAGACCGATTTGCAGTGGATGTCAAAGCCAATTTAACTCGCCGGGAGGAGTGGCGGAGCTCCCCGTTGTCTGGCAAAGAGTCAACATTGGCCCGTTGTTGGTTCACTGACTCCAGCAATCCGTGTCTGTACGTCTGTCTGTCTCTCTGTTCTCTTTGTCTGTTTCTATGTCCTGCAATCCGCGTCTGTTTCCGTCTGTTCGTCTGGTCTCTGTTTGTCAGTCCGTGGAAGTCTAGTATTTTCTTTACAGCAGAGGAAGCAACTCAACGGTAAAAAAACAAAGACAGCAACAAAAAAGCCAGTGAGTGGTGCTCCGACAAATGAAAAAGAACAAAAACCCAGAGGAGATGTCAATTTCAGGAGCAGAGTTGTCTTGATAAACAGTTCAAGTCGTATGCAGAAGGAATAGGAAGGCAAAATAAACAGGCGAAGGCAGGCTGTTCAGAGTTCAGAGGTGGGTGTCTCTGTCTGCCGTCCTGTTTGCCTGCCGCTCACCCTGCATCCTTTATGTCGCCTCATACAAGATACAATAAAGTCCATGTGAGTTTCATAAATACAACACAGCACGAAATATTATAGTGTAGGTGGAGGACTCTCTCTCTCTCTCTCTCTCTCTCTCTCTCTCTCTCTCTCTCTCTCTCTCTCTCTCTCTCTCTCTCTCTCTCTCTCTCTCTCTCTCTCTCTCTCTCTCTCTCTCTCTCTCTCTCTCTCTCTCTCTCTCTCTCTCTCTCTCTCTCTCTCTCTCTCTCTCTCTCTCTCTCTCTCTCTCCTGATCTCTCTCTCTCTCTCTCTCTCTCTCTCTCTCTCTCTCTCTCTCTCTCTCTCTCTCTCTCTCTCTCTCTCTCTCTCTCTCTCTGGTCTTGGAATTGCTGGCAAAATATTCTGGTTTTGTTTCCTGGTTCCATTTTCGCATTTTATTTCGTCTGTGTGTGTGTGTGTGTGTGTGTGTGTGTGTGTGTGTGTGTGTGTGTGTGTGTGTGTGTGTGTGTGATATAAGTATTGTTTTTTGTTTTGTTTTCTTTTAAATGGAGGGGATGAATTTATTCGTGTCTTCCTTTTCGGCATGAGTTTGAAAGCTTCAGGAAACAAGAGCATTTCAGGTTTTGTTGCACAGGTGCGCCAGGTATAGTGTTTCCAGGTGTGTTGTTTATTTTTCAGGTGTGGCTCAAGCGTTGTCCAAAAACATGTGTGGATAGGCACTGGTTGTTTTGCTTTTAAAGGTGTGCGGATCTAACTCGGTTTTTTTTTTATTATTTTGTAAGTGAAAACGTATATTCAATCTCTGTAGTAAAAGTTGCTTTTGGAATTGTATGATTATATTCTATTTCTTTTGTTTTATCATAAATATTCTGATTATTATTGCAGCCATGGGTAGCAATATTATACATAATTCAATGACAGTAACATTTGAAAATATGATAATCTTTCAAATACATGTTATCATTTCGAGATCTGTAAATATTAAATGATTATTAATAGATCACATTTATTTTTCCCTCGATTCCCTCGAAGTGATATATTTGAAACGGAGAGAGAGAGAGACGTGATCAAATTTCAATTACCATGACACTTACCTGGGCTGAAAATGACGCCAGGTAATGTGTTCCTAATTGCACTCCACTTCCGTGATACCCAGCACCGCCATGTGTCTGCCTCGCGTGACAGCAAAAATAACTCCCACTCGTGTGTTCTCTTACGGCGCACAATCCCGCTCCGCTGACCCGCGCCGACGCCACCGGGAAAGAGCCGCTCCTGAGAATGGCAAGTGTTATTGGAAGAGGAGTTTTGCCCTTAGCCTTCACGTCTACATTGGACTCTACCGCACTTGTCACAATACTTGAAGAGAGAGAGAGAGAGAGAGAGAGAGAGAGATGATTAACGTACCATAGCGAATGAAGACTTAAAGTGGATTAAATCTAAACCCGGATAGCTGACTTTATCCAGAACCTGATGACTGGCTGGCGTGAGGAGAGAGAGAGAGAGAGAGAGAGAGAGAGAGAGAGAGAGAGAGAGAGAGAGAGAGAGAGCAAGTTCAACCCATATATTCTTTACTGCAATATATCTTAAGAACATGATCAAGCAGTAAGAAAGCCACTTATTTGAGGAAAGCTATAAATGATTTCAATGGGGCCGAAGTGGCTGAGTGGATTAGAGATCAAGTCATCGAAGTAATGAAGTCAGAAACGGCAGTTCGAACCCTAGTGGCTGTGCGTAACGTTAGGGAAACAATCAGAGCCTAAACTTCAAGCTGAAAACTTCCAAAGACGTCGATATGTTTCTAAAGCGCCGCCGTAGAAAAGGTGAATGGATGCACAGATGATTCTCCAACCTAACGTCTTTCATCTTTTTCTATGCCATGATAATGCTATTTATGAAGTCCTTGAAGATTATATGAATGACTTGTAATGTTGTTTTTTTAGTAGGTCAGAAAAAAAATGTTATCCAGAAATGCGTCAGTACTTCCCTTTATATATGATTCCGTATATATTAGGTGTTTAATTTATCTTAATATTTATTTTATCGTAGGTATGACCATTTGTAGTGTTAATGACCTCAGTAACCGCCTGAAAACTCTGGAATCGTTGCTTTCATGCGGTGATTACTTCTTCATATTGCACATTGCGATGAATCATATATATATATATATATATATATATATATATATATATATATATATATATATATATATATATATATATATATATATATATATATTCTCTCTCTCTCTCTCTTTCTTTTTTTTTTTTATTTTTTATTTAAACACGCTCAGTACATTAGTACATGGCAGTATTGTTTTTCTGTGCTAAAGATCCCCCGACCGTAGGGGAGCTATTTAAAAGCTTCTGCCGATTATATTATACAATTATATACATGTTTACGGTGGGTGTAGGAGTAGCCACCTGTGGGACGCAACCTTCATCTGCTGAGTAGACAGTTGTGTCACGTCCACATCAGCAGTGAGGTTGTTCCACCACACCACCGCTGCGATGGAGAAGGCACGTTGGTGGGTGTTGGAGCGGGCCATTGGCACTTCCAGGAGGGAGGCGTTGCTCAGCACCGTTCTCGTGCTGCGCTCAGACCTCCTCCAGGTAGCCCTCAGGTCCGTCAGGTGGGGCACTAGGCCCACTTGTGCCTTGTGTAGCACCGTCAGGGCAGCGACGCGGCGACGGTGCTCCAGGCTGTTCAACTGGTTCGTGGCTGGTCTTGCCCGTCCCTCGTGTGGGTGTTGTTGTTGTTGTTGTTGTCGATGTTGTTGTCGCTGTGTCTCCCACTGGCTCGGTCGGTGGTGCTGAATGCCGTTGATGAGGCGTTCAGCCCTCCTCTGCACCTTGTCTAGCAGGTTGAGGTGGCAGCGGGCGCTGGCCCCCCCCCCCTCTCTCTCTCTCTCTCTCTCTCTCTCTCTCTCTCTCTCTCTCTCTCTCTCTCTCTCTCTCTCTCTCTCTCTCTCTCTCTCTCTCTCTCTCTCTCTCTCTCTCTCTCTCTCTCTCTCTCTCTCTTTCACGCTTTCTCTCTCTCTTTATCTCCTCACGCCAGCCAGTCATCAGGTTTTGGATAAAGTCAGTTACCTGGGTTTAGTTTAATACACTTTAGTCTTCATTCGTACGTCTCTCTCTCTCTCTCTCTCTCTCTCTCTCTCTCTCTCTCTCTCTCTCTCTCTCTCTCTCTCTCTCTCTCTCTCTCTCTCTCTCTCTCTCTCTCTCTCTCTCTCTCTCTCTCTCTCTCTCTCTCTCTCTCTCTCTCTCTCTCTCTCTCTCTCTCTCTCTCTCTCTCTCTCTCTCTCTCTCTCTCTCTCTCTCTCTCTCTCTCTCTCTCTCTCTCTCTCTCTCTCTCTCTCTCTCTCTCTCTCTCTCTCTCTCTCTCTCTCTCTCTCTCTCTCTCTCTCTCTCTCTCTCTATCTCTCTCTCTCTCTCTCTCTCTCTCTCTCTCTCTCTCTCTCTCTCTCTCTCTCTCTCTCTCTCTCTCTCTCTCTCTCTCTCTCTCTCTCTCTCTCTCTCTCGTTGCCTTTAGGTGGCGTCACACTGGACCAAATCTGGCGAGCACGAGCTTTTGGTGGCAGCTTTTGCTGAAGGGATGGCTTGTTCCCGAGCTTTTGCTCCTGCGTTTAGCTCGCCGCTTGGACGGGGAGCAGCTCGGCGAGCCGCAAGCAGGCAGTCAAATGAGCTCTTTGGTGCACCGATATGTGAATAATATATATTACCTAGTGTATTGAATCCGTATACCCATGATATTAGAAAACTTATTCACATACTTCTTTTATGTTTGACGGTGTTTGTAATATTTTATAATGTTGAGAAAAGTAGTGTTGGATTTTATTTTGATTTCCAAGACCAAGACCAAGACCGCCCAGGCCAGCTGATATAAACGCTCTCCATGGCCACCTCTCCTCGTTCAAAAGTTCACTTGTCCTCCTTCATTGTACACTCTTTGATAGCAAGAGTCAGGGACCATCCCGAGTTATGGGACCACAGCCATTCAGATTTCTGTTAGTCTACGCTGAAGAAAGTTATGATGTTTTGATGTTGTACACATCATGGGTCTCCCTCCCTTCTCTTCAGCCATGACCGAACCCAGACTCGTCTTTTCTTCTTCTGAGCTCGTTGAATAATGGCAAGTAATGCCGTCACAGCTGCACACTTAGCCGTAATGCGAAGCGTAGGTGTAGTAGGCGCCATGGTTGAGGCTTTGTTTACAATGTTGCTCGCCGCTCGCCCCTCGTCGCTCGTCAGTGTGACGACAACAGTGACTTGCTCGCGAGCAAAAGCTGCCTGCAAGAGCTCTTGCTCGCCAGATTTGGGTCCAGTGTGACGCCAGCTTAAGGAGCGGTGGGAGTCGTTATCTTAGTCGTGTTCGTAATGGTAAGAACTTGTATTTAATTCGCAAGACACAGGGCGGCGCGAGGAGCTGTAATTGGGTGGCTGTTTGTCGTTGATGGCGTTCATTTCTCTCTTAATTCAGGAGAGGAAGAGGATGTTTGATGCGAGATGTTGGCCACTTGTATTTGTCTTTGTTTTTCCTTTTGTATTTTTGTTTATTATTTCTCTTTTGAATGCGGAGTGGAAGATGATGTTAATGCGAGATGTATTTTACTCGTATATCTCTTTGTTTTCCCTTTTATAATTAGTAGTATTAGTATTTCAAGTGTTACTCTTATTGTTGTTGTTACTTTTATGACTATTACTTTTTCTATTACTGTTATCTTTATAATTACCTTTTTTTTCCCTCTTGCTATTATCATTATTAGTAGTAGAGGTGTTAGTACTACTGCTGTTATTATTACCACTGTTTCCATTATCTTTATCGTTTATAGTATGAATTACCTCACGTTTATTACATATTGGAAGCTATTGGTGCAGAAAAAAAAATATTGAGAGAGAGAGAGAGAGAGAGAGAGGGTGTGGGGGGGGGGGGGAACTAATCAGGGTTGCACGTCTCTTATCTCACCGCGACCTGTCCGTCCATACCCCACCGATCATCATTTACACAAGTCACCCTCTGCCTCCCTCCGATGGTGACGCTTTATCTCCCATTCATTTCACTTTTCCGCTATTTAATATCAGAAGCATAAGAGGCCTCTGACGTCAACTGTTATTATTTTTGTGTATGGTGGGCAGTTTTTCTAGGCCTTTCTTCATTTGTCCATCTGTTTTAGGAAATGAAGGAGTGGTAGTGAGTGTATGTGTGTGTGGGAGGGGGTAGTGTGTGTGTGTGTGTGTGTGTGTGTGTGTGTGTGTGTGTGTGTGTGTGTGTGTGTGTGTGTGTGTGTGTGTGTGTGTGTTAGTGTGTGTGTGTGTGTGTGTGTGTGTGTGTGTGTGTGTGTGTGTGTGTGTGTGTGTGTGTGTGTGTGTGTGTGTGTGTGTGTGTGTGTGTGTGTGTGTGTGTGTGTGTGTGTGTGTGTGTGTAATTTCCGTTTTTTCCCTGGTTTTAATTATTTTCTAATTAACGTTTTTTACGTTTTCTTCTTTCCCAAAATTATGAAATGCATGATATTGCGAAGTTTTATCCGCATTCATTTCCGTGAAAAATATTACCCCGATAGACAAATTGGGAAAATAAAAAACTTCAACAAATTTCCACTGCAATATTTTCAAGAGTAAAGTAATTAATTCTGTGAAAAACGACACACTCACAAAGTATAATGCAACGTGCTTATCCCCACTCCATTTTATTACCACCGCAGAATAACGCAAATTATTATTCTTTTTACGCGTGATGTTTATTCACCATTTCTTTCATCTCAAAAAACAACTACAGAACCACCAACAGTCCCTCCGTGCAAAGCTTCCTGTCACTCACTATCCAACGTTCCATGAAGCTCGCCGACAAAACACCGACACACGCCCAGACCAGTTCAGTCCGCGGCCCACGCTTCGCCAAAGGTTTGGGCCACACCGTTACCCCTCAAGGCGAGGTAGGGTGCCTCATTTTTTCTCTTGTCCTACTTCCGTACAATCACTTAACCAGACACCTATAGCATCTTCCATTTAGCGTAACCCGTTTCTGGGTCGTGATCTGTAGAGTCCCTCATAGAGTCCCGACAACCTAAGATTTGGACGCCATTATTGGCCCTGTGTTTTCGCCGCGCTTTTCAAACACTAGCACACGGTCTCGCGGCGAAGACAGGGCCAATAATGGCGTCCAAATCTTAGGCTGTCGGGACTCTATCTATGAAGGGACTCTACAGATCATGACCCAGAAACGGGTTACGCTAAATGGAAAAGGCTACTAGATAGCGCCTAGTCAAACAGTCCTTCACCCAGACAGCCAAATAGCCACCTAGCCAAACAGTCCTTCAGCCAGATACTCAATTAGATAGTCCACCGAATAGCCAGTCAGCATCATCGTCAGCTGGAGAGCTAACCAAAATAGTTAGTCAGCCAAATAGTGCGTCATATAGATCGTCAGACAGCTAGATAGCCAAACGGTGTTAGTCAAAGTATATCATATTTTAAATAGTAGTAGTGGTAGTAGAAGTAGCAGCAGCAGTAGTAGTAGTTGTAGTGGTAGTAGAAGTAGTAGTAGTAGTAGTAGTAGTAGTTTTAGCTGTAGTAGTTGTAATCTCAGCAGGCTCTGCACTAACAGCACCAGGCTTTTCTTTTCGGATCCTATTTCTATTTTTGTATTTCGTTGCAGTTGCATAACCGCCTTACCAGTATCACCACTACCACCTTTGCTTAACAGGAACAGGAAAGGAAAGCAAAATAGAGAGAAAAAAAAGAATGACTAATAACAGACATTGAAAATATCCACGTAAAACATGAAGCTGTTTTCATTATTTATTTCACGGGACGAGAAGAGAGAAAAACAAAATCTAATCTTGAAAATAACATTCGTTTCTTTCGCGTTTCCCACCCCCCAAAACACACACACACACACAGGGAGAAAAAACGAGTGATTCCAGACGACTTGCTCCTCGTTTACCCGCGCCAAACACGGCTGCATGCAAACAGACAGCCACAAAGCCGCAGGATCGGGCCGCCAGGATCACAAACTGCCACGGGCGCGCTCTTCCACCTGCTCACCTCGCCGGCACATCCCTCTATAAAGACCCGCCTGCCTAACTGCCTACCTACCTACCTCCCTCCCTTCCTACCTTTCTGCCTTCCTACCTGCTTTCCTACCTTCCTACTTCCCTTCCTACCTGTCTACCTGCCAGCCGTCCCACCTGCCTATCTGCCACCCTGCTAGATTGCCGTTTCCTTTTCCTGTGTTGCTGCATAGCGCCGCCTCTTTCCATGTATACCGCCTCTTTTTCCCCCTCTTTGTCATGTCCTGCCCTTTCTCTTTTTTTTTCTATGCATCCTCTTTGTTTGCTTTCCTCCTTTTCCTTATGTTACGTCTATTACCTCTTTTTTTTACTTTTTTGCGTCCCCTCTTTTTCTCATCACTTTTACATTTTTTTTCCCTTTTTCTTTGTGTACCAACTTCTCTAACCTCTTTTTTTCTGCTTTGCGTCCCATCTTTTTTTTTCACTCCTATGTTTTTTTCCTACTTTCTTTGTGTATCAACTCCTCTACCTCTTTCACCTGTTTATAATTACTCCTTATTTCCGTATTCCCTTCATCCTCTTCTTTCTCCCGCTTGCCATTTCCTTTTCTTATTGATGTAACCTCTTCTTTTTTTTTTTGTACCGTTGACTTTTATTTCGCCTCTTTCAGCACGCCACGTCCTTTCCCTTTTATTTTCCCGCATCACGCCAACTTTTCCCGTGTTCCTGTTTCCTGTTTTTTTTTTTTTTCCTCTTGCCTGTTTGACATCCTCTCGTCCTTTTTCTTCTGCATGGCGTCCCTTCTCTTCCTCCCCTCTTCCTTCCCTCCTGCCATTTCTTAATATTTTTTTCCCTACTTCTTGCTTTCCCTTTTCTTTTTCTTTCATGTGATCTCTTCTATTGCCCTTTCATCTTTTATGTTTTTTTTTTCCCGTTGCCTTGTGTGATGCTTCTTATTTTTGCGTCTTTGCGTCCTTAACCTTTTTCCTCTTTTCCTCCTTTTTTTTCCTGCATTGATTATTTTTCTCTGTTCCTTCCTGGTATCTTTTCTTGACCTATTCCAGCATGGTGTTCGTTCCTCTTGTTATTCCTGTGTGTGTTGATCCATCTCTTTCTTCCTGTCTTCTTCCTCCTTTTTCCTTCATTAATTAATCATCTTTTTTTGTATGTACCTTCCTGTTGGCTTCTCTTCCCTGGTGCTGTCTCTCTTTCTCCTGTTTTTACACGGTGGTCGTTCTGTGTTTTTACTTTGTGCTTCTTTTGATGGATTTACGATACTCCACCATCCTCATCGCACCGTCACCTCCATTTTCTCCTTGCCTCTACCTAATATCCTAATATCCAATCACCACCATACATTCCATAATCAGAATCCTCTTTCTCACTATTGTCGTCTCACTCAGGTTGTTCCTTTACGTTCCTGCCATCACATTCCCCTTATCGTTATCATCATTCTCCTTCTTCTTTCTTTTACACAGCACTCCCTCATGGTCCTTTCTCACGGTAATCAGATTGTTCTACTATTACCGCCTCGTTCCTTCTGTATCTACACGCTGCTGTCTGCCGTCACCTTCATTCCGTCATCATCACCATCATCATTATCCGTTTCCCATTTTCTTCCTTCACGCTTCATTCTCCTCACACTTCCCTCGTAGTAATCTGGTTCCTTCACTGTTATCGTTTCTTTCTAAAGGCTGGTATTATCACGTTAGCTCCATCATTACCATTCTTTTCTCTTCTTCTTCCTTTCCACCTCCTTTCCCTCACATTTTTCTCATAATAGCCGGATTCTTTCTACTGCCATTCACACGCGACCGTATCCTTCCCTCTACATCATAACTATCACTGCTCTTTCTTCTTTCTTTCCACCTTTCTCTTTGTACTTTTCTCCTTCAATGTCTTTCTTTTTTACACTTAAAGCTTACCTATTATTGTTCCATATTAACCTTATATTTCCCCCTTTCACTTGTACCTTTTCTACCTGCACTTCCTTTATCTTTCCATCTTTATCTAAACCTTATCCTTCCACCTTTCCCTTGTACCTCTTCTTCTCCTTCTCCATCTTCCACCTCCTTTACCTCTCCATCTTTTTTCCGTATCTTCTCTACCTTTCCATCTTTCCCCTGTACCCCCTCTTCACCATTTTCCTCTTCCTCTGCCTTTCACCCTCTTCACCTTCCCTAAACAACACCTTTAAGTCTGTTCCACCATAGCTTTGCCTGTCCCCCAGTCGTACCCTTAAACCCATGTCATGCTGTTGTACTGTGTGAAGGGAAGGGAAAGTTTGGTCCGACATGGAGTTTGACACACAGACACAGGTGGGCCGCGGACAGGTGTGGTCTTGTTAGCGTATTCAGGAAGGGAATTTGTTTACACACCGGGGCAGGGAACTTGTCCTTCTACCTATCTGTTATTTGTGTGTGTGTGTGTGTGTGTGTGTGTGTGTGTGTGTGTGAGAGAGAGAGAGAGAGAGAGAGAGAGAGAGTGACATATAACGATCAGTGGAGGTTTAATGATCAGGACATGGGAAATAAAAAGAACCTCATTGAATCCAGAAATAAATGGAAAGGAAAATCCGCAACACACCAACGTAAAACACATTCACTTAAATTTCATTATTCGTGTCACAGGCAAAAAAAAAAAGTCAAGAGGGAAAAAAAGGAAAAGTGCAGCCACTGGTCCACTTTAAACCCAAGGCGAAAAAAAAATGTGCTCTGTCACTTCGGAGTTTGCCTGAAATTCATTTATAAACGTTTCGAGTTCGATTAAAAGGAAAAATTGGGATGTAATTGAGTCTCCTTTTCCATTGGCGTGTTCCCTCTGACCTCTACTCCTCCACACCTTTCTCCCTCCCTTTTCCCCTTGCCTACCTCGCTCCCTTTACATACCCTTCTCCCTGCTCCCCTCACACACTCCCCTTGCTTTCCACGTATCCTCTCCCACCTACATTCCCCCTATGCTTGCGCCCCTTACCTCCCTTCCCTCCTCCACCCTTCTCCATTCCTCCACCATACCCTCCCTTAGCCCCTGCCTTCCCCTACTCCCCTCACCACCACCACCGCTTCCCTTTCCACATGTTCTCTCTAACCTTCATACATTCCCGCTATACTTGCCTCCCTTACCTCCCTTCCCTCCTCCACCCTTCTCCATTCCTCCACCATACCCTCCCTTTCCCCTTGCCTTACCCACGCCCCTCCCCCCTCCCTTTTCACGTATCCTCTCTGACCCACATTCCCCCTATGCTTTCCTACCATATCTCCCTTCTCTCCTCCACCCTTTCCCATTCTTCCACCATACCCTCCCTTTGCCCCATGCCTTACCCATTCCTCTCACTCCCTTACTCACCTTACTTTTCACGTGTCCTCTCTGACCGACATTCCCCTATGCTTGCCTTTCTTACCTCCCTTCCCTCCTCCTCCTCCTTCCTTCTCTGTTCCTCAAGCATACCCTCCCTTTGCTCCTTGCCCTCCCCACTCCCCTTATTCTCCTCAAACCTTGCTTCCCACGTATTCCCTTCGACCTACATTCCCCTATGCTTGCCTACCTCTCCTCCCTTCCCTCCTTTTCCCTTCTCCATTCCTCCATCACACCCTCCCTTTGCTCCTTGCCCTCCCCACTCCCCTCAAACCTTGCTTTCCACGTATTCCCTTTGACCTACATTCCCCTATGCTTGCCTACCTCTCCTCCCTTCCCTCCTTCTCCCTTCTCCATTCCTCCAGCCTACCCTCCCCCTGCCCCTTACCCCCCCCCTCACAAACCTTACTTTCCACGTATTCTCTCTGACCTATATTCCCCTACGCTTGCCTGCTATCTATCCTCACCTCTCCCCCCGCTCACAGTTCACCTTCCACCCTCCCTACTCTTCCCCACACACCTCTATCACTCCCTATTATGATGTAGCTTGTCCCCTCTCATCCTCCTCCACCTCCCTCCTCCTCCCCTCAACCTTCCTTCTCCCTTATCCCTCTCACCCCTTTTAGCCCTTCCTTTTCCACCTTTCCCCCTACTTTCACCTCACCCCCCTCTCTCCCCTGCATGACCTTATTCCTTTCACAGCCCCCTCTCTTCATCTGCCCCCTTCATCCGTCCTCCCCTGCCTCCCCCGACCCCTCACAGCCCTTTTTACAGCGTTTTACTTACCTCACCTCTCACCCAGCCCTTTCTCCAGCCTTTTCCTTATTCTATCTCATTCAAACGTTTTTCCAGCCTTACCCTTTACCCCATCCTTCATCCAGCCCTGCAACCCCCCCCCCCTTCCCCCCCCATCCTGTCGTCCTGGCCTGGTGGATCAGCATTGAAGTGCACCAAAGAAAACATCCCGGGCACTCGACTTAGTTGCTTTTATTAGTGTTTTTTTACGAGGTGGGTGTGGCGCCTCCTTGTTGGGGCTGTCGGTGCATGGCGGGCCTGGCAGGGCGGCACGGGATAAAACACTTCGCTAATTACCCCCCGTCTGCGTGTTCTTGTGAGCGTGCGTCACTGTATGTAGACCCAGGAGCATTTCGTTAGCGTTTCGTTCTTGGTTTATTGCTTAATTGGGTTTGCGGCGCCAGATCTGTTTTACGGGTTAGATAATTCTCTTTTATTACCTTCATCAGGCTCACTGTTGCATTTGGTTACTACTCTTTTATTGCTTAATTGCACTCACTGCGTCTAGTTTAGGGCTGGGTACTTATATAATGGGGTAATATTTTCTCAGTCGTTTCCTTGTGTGGCCTTGGCGTTGGTTTGTATCCATGACGCGTTGTTTTATTACTTCATTGCATAATACTTCACTTCGAGTTTAGATTTTCTGAAGACTTCAGTTATTCGTTCTTTTTCCCCACCTGTTCTTTTATTTCTTTTCCTGGAGCAGCGTTTAGCGGGATTTTTTGTTGCCGTTTTTGTTTTTTGCCCTTGAGCTGCCTCCCTTGTGTAAATTGAATTGCCTTACTGTAAAAAAAAATCCGTTAATATTCAAAGGAGCAATAGTTTCATCGACTCGGTTCTTAGTGTGAGTGGTGCAGCGTCAGAATGTGGGCGAAGAGCAGCACCGTCAGCAGCCCCGTCGAGAGCCCCAGGTAATGACTCGCAGGTAGAGTGCATTGCAAGCCCCGGTGACGGCACAAAGCGGGGCTGCAGCGGAGTGAAGGCTCGTCACATTAATCTCATTCCATCGCCGTTTTTAGCCGAGGCACGAGTGGGTTTTTCTTTTTATAACCCTTTCCTGCACTCGAGGCCAAGCTCTTTTTCACACGTTGGTTTAATAAGGGGAGGATGAGGCTTAGGAGGGATGTGATTCAGGAGGGGAAGCCTAAGGTCGACACGTGACATATTAGGTGCAAATGTGAGGAGGTTAGAGGACGGGGAGGAGGGAAGGGGAACAGACGCCAGAAAAATAAAGGCGCCTGATATAAAAGCAATAGAGGTGCAGATCAAAAACACCGATGGCGTACTAGGTCGGTTTGAATAAATGAAAAGAAGAGGAGGAGGAGAGGGATAAAAAGGAAGGAAGAGTACTGCTGGAAATAGAAGTGAAGGGTCAAAAAGCCAAAGGGGTAGTGGGAAAGTGTGACAAGGCAAAAGGATTAGAGGAGGAGGGGAGAAGATTCCAGGAAGAAAGGCTGCTGGAGATCGAGGGGTAAGGTGTGGTGTGGCTGCAGGTGTGATGGACAGGTGTAAATAGGTAAGACGATGAGAAACTGGAAAAATGACGCCAGGAAGGGAAGGTCTTGGAAGTAGAGGCAACGGAGGTGAAGGCTTGAGCAGTCTAAGGAGGGGAGGGAGGAGGGAGACTGGAATGGCTGACGCATCGACCACGAACATACTGAAAGAAGACAACCCATCGATGTGGTCTTTAAAGATAGATAGATAGATAGATTGATGGGGGCGCGGTGGTCTGGTGGATTAGAACGTCCAGCCATGGAAGTGAAGAGTCAAGGCACGGTGGTTCGAATCCCAGTGCCGCCGCGTGACTTCAGAAAGGTCATCAAGTCATAACTCCGAACCACAACCTCAAAACAGCGACGTGTCAAGACAAAAAAAATAGGTAGATAAACAGAAAGAAATACAACGATCCAGCTGCCCCAACAGCCATCAAATATATCTCGGTGTACAGAAAATATAGAATGCATTGGGTACGAAATAACAAATATCGTTTTCATTTCCATTGAAGAATTCCATGAATAAAAACGTGAATGAGCTTCCTCAAAGGCGGATGTTTTAATCTCCACCGATTGATCTTTTAGGACCAACAACGCGATGAAAGAAGCAACAAACGCCACTTTTACCTGAGAGGCGGGCACCGGAAACACGACAAGAGAGGCGGGTACCGGGAACACGACAAATCCCTCTCCGATGAATTTTACATGAAACTGGCGCCTTTTTATGAGAGAGGGAAAGGGAATTCGTTGAGTACGTTGGCATGTGATGAATAATCTGCTTATTGTCGTCACATTCCACGAACCCTCGACCGCACGACGAGAACCTAATGAAACAGCAATATGGAACGCTTTGATACGACTATTAGGAGTTAAAACTGACTTACTGACTGAATGAATGATTGACTGACTTGCTAACTGACTGAGTGACAAGCTAAGTGACTGCCTAAATGACTGACTGATTGATTGGATAGCTGACTGACTGGTTGGCTTGCAATTTGGCTGACTGGTTGACGGGCCGGACAAGCTGACTGACTGACTCTGACTGACTTCCTTTTTTTGGATGAAGCACCACTGAGATATGAATCCTGTGAACTCCTTCCTCTGCCCTCATTCTTGGACAGGTGCGCCTCGAGGGATCATGGATGACCCGTAAGGAAAAGAGGTCATTCCTAGGCGGCCTTACGCGCGAGGAGAAGGATGGCAGGGCACTCTTCAGGGGAGGGACGGAGGTGTAGCTGAGGGAAATGATCCGCGTGCCACTTCCTGGAAATATTCTTTTTCTCCGTATCCTGGCTTCGGGGGAAAAGGGTGATCGTGTGTTGGGTGGGGGGAGGGCTTTTCTGTGTGTGTGTGTGTGAGTGTATGTGTGTGTGTGTGTGTGTGTGTGTGTGTGTGTGTGTGTGTGTGTCTCTCTCTCTCTCTCTCTCTCTCTCTCTCTCTCTCTCTCTCTCTCTCTCTCTCTCTCTCTCTCTCTCTCTCTCTCTCTCTCTCTCTCTCTCTCTCTCTCTCTCTCTCTCTCTCTCTCACTCCCGTCAGCCCGAGTCATCAGGCTCTGACTGAAATAAGTCACCTGAGTGGAGGTTTAATCCACTTTTGGCCTTAATTCACTATTGTCCGCCAATCTCTCTCTCTCTCTCTCTCTCTCTCTCTCTCTCTCTCTCTCTCTCTCTCTCTCTCTCTCTCTCTCTCTCTCTCTCTCTCTCTCGCTTTCGTTCTCTTTCGCTCCCTCTCTCTCTTCGCTGTGAGTGCGGGCAATACCATGGATTGGGCCGGTGCGGTATAAAGTGGTAGAGGATGCGACAGTGTAAGATAAACGGATTATAAATGTAAGCAATATAGTCTATCGAAAATTTTATCATGCATGGGCAGCGAGAGGGATAGAGGGGGATAGATAGGGACGCCGGGTCACCGCGAGAGAGTAAGAGGATTCGACAGGGATAGACAGACACAGACGTACAGACAGAAAAAGAGACAGGTAGACAGAGAGGAGGGAGTTGATATTTCGCTGGACTGACATGCAAACTAACAAACCTGCTCAAACAAAAAGACAAAGTGAAAAAGCATGACGCGTGCATCAGTTATCACAAACACCTAAAACAAAGGAGAAGGAAAAAAAAATAATGGAAAAGCAACGGCATGATCGGATGAAGTGAAGATTTAACTGAACCCTGACTGAACCGAACAAGGACTATAAATCAAAGTCCGAATGATGAAAATAGCTTAGGCACGGCAACTGGATAACAAGAGGAAGATATCAGGAGTTAGAGATTGTATAAATGAATCCATGCGTCACCTAATATGACTCACGTGGTTAAAGACGAGAATGAGCTAGAGTGATACTGGATTTTTGATACAGTAAAGGAAACAGCTCAAGGACACAAATAGATAAGTACTAAATAAAAAGCCCGCTAATCACTGCTCCGATAAAGAAAACAGAGATGGGCAGCCAAAAGAGGGGCCATTAATGAGCACTGAATTCACCTGTTGCTTTTTTTTGCTCACCTGTCTGTATAATGAATTGCCAGGTACGAGGGAGTCAAAACGATGATATATGTCAGGGAAATTTTTTACACAAGGATGATTAAGGACTCATATATGGAGACTACGTGTGGTTAGTCCGTCTATACATGGCAGATCCAGAGAACCAGTATTTTAGCATCTGTTCTGCATAATGGATTTTTTTTTATAGGAAAGGTAGCAACTCAAGGGCAATAAAAAAGAGTGTGGAAGAAAAGCCCGCCATTAATGCTGCTCCTAAAAAAAGATAAAAGTGAAGAGTGGCCAAAAGAGAGGTCAATTTTGGGTGGAGGGCTTACACCACACCCCTAACCCTTAAGTCACCCAAGTCCACACAACCATCCAGGGTCATCCAACCGGACCTTACGTTATCCAGTTCGAGCCCCACGTCTGACCAGGGAGCCAAGCGTCACCCCTGCAGCACCCCATTCTTCTCTCGGCCTCGTTAGACTCGCTGCAGGAAACAAAGAGCCGTGATATTGTGTACAGATTAGATCCTCCCTCCCAAGGGCTCCTGGAAGCTCCCTACCTGAATTTGATATCCTTCACCCATCCTCCTCTTTCTCCTGCACCTCCTCCTCACCCTCCTCTTCGCCTGCTACAGTTCTTCCTCTTCCTCTGCTACAGTTCTTCCTCTTCTTCCTTCTCTCAGTTCTGTTCTGTTATGTGTGTGTGTGTGTGTGTGTGTGTGTGTGTGTGTGTGTGTGTGTGTGTGTGTGTGTCTCTCTCTCTCTCTCTCTCTCTCTCTCTCTCTCTCTCTCTCTCTCTCTCTCTCTCTCTCTCTCTCTCTCTCTCTCTCTCTCTCTCTCTCTCTCTCTCTCTCTCTCTCTCTCTCACTTTTCTTTTCCCTTTTCTCCTTGTAGTGTGCCAAATTCTCATCCTTGTCCCGTTTCTTCGCCTATTCCATATCCTCTTCCTCCTTCTCCCAGTCTTGCTTTCTCCTCAACTTGTATTCTTATTTGCCTCTCTCCTCTTTGTGTGTTCAGTTCCCCTCCTTCTCCATCTTCCATCTTCTTTTCTCAGTCCTGTTCACTCTACAGTTCCTATTATTCTTCCATTTTCTTCTCGTGGTGTGCCTAATTTTCTTCCTCGCCCTCTTTCTTCTCTCCTTGGCCATCGTCTCCGCCTCTTCCTCATTCTTCCAAGCCTCTACACGTTTCCTTCTCTTTCTTCTTGAATATACTTGCACTCAGCCTCATCAATGTCACCTCTTTCGTGTCTTTCTTTACTCCTTCGACAATGACTCTACCTTCATTAAATAACTTCATGATAGTAGTTTGAATAGTCTTGTAAACAATGTCTGCTCCGTTTTTGTATTTTACGAATGGTCAGTCTGGAATTAAAAGTTTTCAAATGTATAGGAAAATTAACCCTGAAACGTTGAAACAGTATAAATAAAAAAAAAACAATAGGCTGAACAAAGACAGACTAAACACGAGCTGCATGTTTGACGTAGTGAACAAAAAGTGGGCATATTCCTTACGTCATTATATTGGCGCGCACAAAGGCCGTTCATTCTGTGTGCTGACTCGACAATAGAGAGAGAGAGACCATTAACTGTAAAGGTGTGTGTGTGTGTGTGTGTGTGTGTGTGTGTGTGTGTGTGTGTGTGTGTGTGTGTGTTTATTTGTCTGTGCTTTTTTCCGTTTGTATGTCTGTTTCGCTTCCTGTCTGTCCGTCTTTCTGTCTGTCTGTCTGTCTGTGCATCGATTCGTGCCCTTGGTCACCGCGGCGTTATAAGGTAATTGCTATTTTGATGCGAGAAAATTACGAGCTCGCGCGCCTCGAATTTATGTTCACCATCGATCTGGCGGGAATATTACTTGCACACGTTGGAAATATAGAGATAAATTATGTACTCTATAATCATGCAGCAGCATCATCAACAACAACAACAACAACAACAACAACAACAACAACAACAACTACTACTACTACTACTACTACTACTACTACTACTACTACTGTAACTAATAATAATAATAATAATAATAATAATAATAATAATAATAATAATAATAATAATAATAATAATAATAATAATAATAATAATAATAATAATAATAATAATAATAATAATAATAATAATAATAATAATAATAATAATAATAACAATAATATTAATAACAGTAACACAAGTTCTGCTACTAATAAAATATCGTCGGTAATAATACTAATAAAAAGAAGAATGAAAAAAAATCAATATGCCATTTGTTACCTTTCTGAGTATTGAGAGAGAGAGAGAGAGAGAGAGAGAGAGAGAGAGAGAGAGAGAGAGAGAGAGAGAGAGAGAGAGAGAGAGAGAGAGAGAGAGAGAGAGAGAGAGAGAGAGAGAGAGAGAGAGAGAGAGAGAGAGAGAGAGAGAGAGAGAGAGAGAGAGAGAGAGAGAGTCCCCGTGAACCAATACCTGAGGGGAGACTGAAATCCCGAGAGGTGTAAATATTGCAGAAGACGAGGCAGCGCTGGCATCGATCCCCTCTCTCCCCCCCCCCCCCGCCTAGCACTCAGCAAAGGGAGGGAGCTGTTTATTGCCTATGGTCGAACTGAGGTGCCCATGAAGGGTGGTGAGGGTGATGGTGAAGGCAGTGTTGTTAATCATTAGGGTGGTGATCTACTGAAGTGGCAGTGATTGGGTTGTTAGTTGCTCAAAGGTGCATGGTGATTGGGAGGAGACGGATTGTGCAAAGGTGCTGATGAGAGAGGCATGGTATTAGTCCTACAAACGGGTATCACAAGGTTAATTATTTCCCCTTTATTCATTCCGTGGTATTGTTTAAGTGGCGGCGTTGTCAAAGCATTAGAAGTGACGGAGTGCTGAAAGGTAGGAGAAGCATAGAATCAGTCGTATTAGAAAGCATCATTAAGGTTAAAATTAGTTCCCCTGTTCTGATACTGTCAGTCCTGAATCCGGCGAGTTCACTTACAGCGTCAAATTAACCAGCAACTCAAAAGGCACATTATTCCAAAGAGCTTAACTCCTTTTTATTTTTCTTCAATCGAGAGATCCGGCATATTGAGATTTTGTCTCGCCTATAATGATACTGTTAATTGCTAGGCCGGTGAGTTGACATTCAGCGTCAAAATGAACCATCAACTCAGAAGCTATATTGTCCAAAACCCTCATTTCTTTTCTTTTTTATGTATGTCCTCAAGCGGGAGAGCGCCCATTATGTTACTGTCAGTCGTTAGGCCGCCGAGTTGACCTACAGCGTCAAAATTAACCATCAACCCAGAAGTTACATTGTCCAAAAAGTTTAATTATACTTTTTTTTCTTCTGAGTGAGAGAGGCAGAGGAACGGTGGCATAGAGAGATGTTGCCCCGCTTATTACGATGCTGTCAATTGTTAGGCTTGAGAGTTGACATACAGCGTCAAAATGAGGTTTAGGAACATGGGACGCCCTCTTGACTCTGTCTCATGACCTGCTGTCTTCTTTGGATCGTGGGCATGAATCCAGTGGCGTCGCGAGGGTTGCTGGCGCCCGGGGACAAAGTCAGAAATGGCCCCACCCACCCATGTGCACTGCCTCTCCAACAAACCTTTCATTTAAAACACAAATCTGGTTGATTTTTCCCAGTTAAATATAATTCTTCACTTTGGCGCCGGCTTTGACTGGCCAGTTTCTTAACTATTCGTTGCCTTTGCTTTTCTCCAGTACCTTTTGGTATTTTGTGTGGTTTAACTTGTTGTATCTGCACCCCGAAGGGAGGCTTTGGTAGCTTATCATAATAATAATAATAATAATAATAATAATAATAATAATAATAATAATAATAACAATAATAAACTGAGAGGCCACGTTGTCCAAAAGCTTGATTTTTTTTTTTTTTAAGCGAGGGAGCCGGAGAACAGCAGCCAGGGGAGGGAGATCGCTGCAACACTGATGACCCCGGAGACCGTCGCTCTGTCCCGCTCGTCAATAATTGCTGGCCGGTCTTAAGAGCCTTTGCGTAATGCTGTTTAACGCGCGTGTAAACAAATGCACATTATCGGTCGTGGCGGCGATTTTTTGTTTTGTTTTTTTGCGACTAAAGCCAAATGGAAGAGGCGTGTTCTTGTTCGTCTATCCGCTCAGCTGGTCTCTGCATGAAAAGGGGAAATTAATAGAAATAACCTTTTACCAATAGTCCCGCTCCTCTGCTCTTCACTTTTATCCACACCTTTATTAATATCGATTGCTTTCATGCCTTATTTTTCACTCTTCATTGAATATATATTTTTTTGTTTTGTTTTCTGCAGGCAAAGAAAAAACTTACATCTTTTTATCTCCTTCAGCGTAATATATGACACTAATATTCTGACTCTTTACTCCTTTAAAATATGACACCTTCTTTTACACTTTTAGTTTCCATTTATTTTCTCTTTCTCTTGCATTTACTTAGCTCATGTAGTTTCTTATATTCCCTCAATCTTTGTCTCATGAATCCCTGTGTCACCAGATCTCTTTGTCCTTTACCGCTTCTTGCTACACCTGCATTCACGATATATATTTTATTTTTGCGTTTCTTTACTCTTTGCCTCATGAATGCACAAAGTTCGTCACCACCACGGAGAAGAAATCTGTTACACTGGCCTTGTTTCACCGCCACTATAATCCCTACATAGCCCATCACTAATACTCCAGCCTTTTTTTCTTCTTTTTGTTTTCTTTCACACTTGATATATAACTCTACCGATTATTATTTTCCTGTTTCTATTTATTACTTCATTTTATAATTTTGTATGTGTGTGTGCGTGTGGTCTTCCTCTTCCTTGTCCTTCTGCAGTCCTTCCTCTTTTGTACCTTTCGTTGGTCCCATGAGCCTCTTTTCCTCCTCTTCCCCATGCTATTGCTTCCCCTAGAGTGCTATATCTCTCTCTTTGCTTTCTTCTTAAACCCCTTCCCCTGCATCCCTTTTCCTTCCTTAACCTCACCTTTTCAATCCTTACCAAGTGCACCTTACCCCCTATCCCTCTATTTCTCTGCGTACTCTCATGCCTCTCACTCTTAAAATCCTTCTCTCATTTATTTTCCTCCCTTAACCTCAATCCTTGAATTCCAACCACTTGTACTTTGCCTTCCTGTCCCTCTCCTACCTGCATCCTCTCACTCATCTCTCCTCTCCCTCTCCTCTCGTACCCCTCGTCCTCTTTCCTGGCCTCTCGTTGCCCCACCAAGTCTTGCCAAAAATTACGAGGGACGAAAAAGTCCACCACAATTCTAGCGAAAAATTGCGAAAACTTTTTAATTCTTTTGAAATTCCGAATGCCAGGCGCAGGTCGGGGCTCAAATGTTGGTCTCATGAAAGATAAATTACTGCGCCTCTGAGGGGTGTCTCTGGCGGAGGAGGAGGAGGAGGAGGAGGAGGGGGAGGGGGAGAGGCGGGAAGGGAAGCAGCAGGAGCCAAGTACAGCCCGGATTCAATTTGCAGGCGAACGTTTTGTCTTTGCAACACACACACACACACACACACACACACACACACACACACACACACACACACACACATACATACACACACGCACACTCAACACTTAAGACCGACTGCCACGTTAAATTACACGGATTTTCTTGGTGCTCACGAACGCTTCACACATTTTCAGGCCCCGGATCGCCTAAGCCAAGTTAAACAGGAGGAGGATTCACGGCAACACTACACATTACGCCCGAAAAAAAAAAAAGGGAAAGAAAAATACACACACACACGCAAGCACTCACTTTTTTTTTTTTTCATCCTCACCACTTGCAGGAAAGTGAAAAAAAAAAAACGTGAAATCTACCAGTATTCCCTTTGTCTCTTTTCCTACACTACACGTTCGTTGTCTCCGGGGTACAAAAGCGGTGGTTTGCGCATCCGATTTCTCGAGTTTCATGCTTAGTCTCAGAGGCGTGGCACTTAATTTGTCTTTACATGCATAAACATATATCTCGTTGGCGCTTCCGGACGAGGTGCAACATGGTCTACGCCGTCCGATGTTGTTAATTAATTTACCGCAGAATTCGCCGAGGTCTTCCCAACTCGCCCTTGTGCCCAAGTATTTACCCCAAACTTCATCAATCTACCTCGCGCGAGATTAACATTCTTACCGGAATATTAATTTGCCCTCCTCCTCCTCCTCCTCCTCGCCTCTGTGTATACATTATTATTATTCCCTCCATTTCGCGCTTGAGTGTCGAAACCGTTTATGAATTCTTGCGTTACTATTTCTTTGGTTTACTTTGGTGTCCGGCTGGCTTAGTCTTGACTTTGTTTCATCCCGAGTCTGGTTTCATTGCGTCTGGGCTCATTCCACTTGTTTCCTTAAGAGGTTGAGTTTATGTTTATGAATTTATGAATTCTTGCGCTTCATTTTCTTTGTTTTTTCTTCGTTGTCAGGCCGGCTTACGTCTTGGCTTTGTTTCATTCCACGTACTGATCCTTTGGGAGGTTGAGTCGTCTCTGGCCGTCTTTGAGGATGACATAAGTTCACAGGAAGGGAGTGAGAGAGAGGTTGCAGTGGTTGCGACACCGTTTTTCCCTTCCATTTCTCGCTTGCTATCAACCACCGTTTTCTTTACTACCTGAAGGTCCTCAAAGGCTAATTTCTCTATAAGATGGAGAAACCGTCTGAGAGGTATAAACGCACTGACTCTGGCGCCGCCCCTACCTCCCTCTTTCCTGTTACCACGTGATCGCTGTTCTCTGTTAATAGAATTGTCGTTTCGTCCTTTGTCTGGCTGTCGTCGAGGTTCTCTGCTCAGTAAGAGAGACGTCGTCAGGAGGAGTCGTGTTGGTCCTACTGTCTCCCTTCCCTACCTTCCTTTCTATATTCACCCTTCTTCTTCTCTTCATAGTTAGAGAGAAACGTCATCAGAGGGAAGTCGTGTTTGTCGTACCGCCTAACTTCCCTGCCTTCCTCTCCCTCTTTACACTCTTCTCTTCACAGATCGAAACGTCATCAGAGAGGAGCCGTGTTTGTCCTTCCGGACCCCCTACCTTCCTCTCCTTCCTCCCTTTCTTCCCTTCCTCTCTCCCTCCCTCCCTCGTCGCTGCTCACGTTGCATAATTCACGCCGCAAGAGAACCCTGGAACTAATTTCATCCCTGGACAGACTAATTCCCCAGCGGCCGAGCGTTGTAATCCCCGCCTGAAGGGACCAGTTTTCCTCTTTATTCCCCGCCTCTTCTTCTCCTTCCTCTTCTCTCTGTCTCCCCTCCTCGCTCTGCTCTCTAATGTTTACTTTCGTCCTTCACTTCGTATTCCGCCTCCAGTCCTCCTGTCTTTGTTCCTCCCTCTTATTTATAGTTTCTCTCGTCTTCTGCTTCTCATTTTTCTTTTACCTCTGCTTGCGACTCTCCCCTCCTTCTCCTCTTCGTCTTCCACCACCACCTCCTCCTTCTCCTTCTTCTTTTATCTATGCCTGACAAATGTCCTCGTCAAGACATACATGCTTGATAAGGGATAAGACAGTAACATTATTTATTGCTGTCCACACTCACGCCGCTGTCTCGCTCCTTGCATGCGCGGCCGACAGGAAGCGACCGCGCGTGGCATTTGCATGGAGTACCAGTCGTCGGAGAGCCATGAAACCTCGGCAAGGTAAGTATATATGAAACGCTGCAGCCCCCGCGTGGGTGATAGATGGCCCCCTCGTGTGGCAGGCCCGTGTATATTTGTCTCGCAGAAGGAGGAGAGGAAAAAAGACTTAGGAAAAGGTTGGTTGCATGGCGGTGGTGCATGTTAAGTTTCGAAAGCAGCGAGGAAGTTAGTTTTGCCTAGAACGTATCTTTGGTGGGCTGAGGAATGGCAGAGAAAAGGAAAGGGAAATTGGATAACGTGTGGAAAAGAATACAGGTGATCCATTAATTAATTTTGGTGACAGGTAAATCGTGACAGGTGATTTGTTACCTCATCAAAATAAAAATATAGAGAAAAAATAGATACAGAAAAAAATGACGTAAAGTAAGAAAAGCTAAAATTGAGGTTAAAGAAAAAAAGAGTTGAGGGGAAAGAAAAAGAGAATAAAAGCCTTTCAAGCCACATCGACCTTGGACTCTTAAAACCTCCTTCCTTCCCAATCCTCGTGTCAGGCAAGGTCACCGCCACTAGGGAGGAGAGAGAGAGAGAGAGAGAGAGAGAGAGAGAAGGACACAGGCAGATAGATAAATAGACGTACAGAACGACTTACGTAGATACAAAAGGACAAAAGAAAACAAGCAGGGACAGCAAGACAAACAGAGATAAACATATACAAATAGAAACAGAGAAAAGATGAAGATAAGGGAGAAAAGGGAAAGAAAAGGGAGAAAAGGGTGACGGAGGAGCCGGGTTACGCCTGCCATTAGGACTTAAGTCGGACCCATGAATCAGGACAGCGAACGACGTCAACCCGAAACTCCCACAGCGACCGTGACTCACTGACGCACGACCCTCCCCCGCCTCTCCCCTCCCACCTCCACCCCTCCTCCTGTCCCCTCTCCAATTGCAAGGAGTGGGGAGAGATCATCAAGGTCAAGAAATGTGCAAGAAGGGAGGGAAAAGGGAGGATTGGCATGGGAATCGAAGGGAGGTGTTTGTTCAGACTCTTCCTCTTGCTGATTCTTATACTTCTGTTGGTCTTCTTTCTCCTCGACTTTCTGCTCCATCTTTTCTTCCTTCTTGCCACACCCCGTTTTCTTTCTTCGCAGTCACGTGTCAACCAGGAGTGGAAACTTTTCAAGGACATTTGCGAGTTCCCTTGTGTGTGTGTGTGTGTGTGTGTGTGTGTGTGTGTGTGTGTGTGTGTGTTGCTGACATCGGGACGAACGGTTTGGTAGTGATCCTCTTAATAGGGAAGATGGTGGTGGCTCTGATAGTGATGATGGTGATGGTGTGATAGTGATGAAAGCGGATTGGGTGAGGATGATGGTAGTGCCGATGGTGGTGATGGTGATATTAAAGGGGGGAAGGGGATCAAGGCACCACACTAACACTGCATCTCCGTTAGGGTGTTCAGGCTTATCCACTGCGCAATAACGGGATTCAAACCGCTTAGGAACTGGCGTCCAATCCTCTTTAGCCCATCCCTGCACAGCCCCGAGCCCTCAGACCATGGAGGAGGAGACGCCCAGACAAACACTTCACTCATGGCCTTATTTATACTTCTAAAGACAGGCGGGATGGAGGCTCAAGGGGCGAGTGAGTGAGGTGAGTGCCCTTCGCTTCTCCCTTCGCCGTCCCCTCCAGTCGGGCGCCGCAGGGAAGGCTTGCAAACATAGGCGAAGGGGAAGCCAGAAAAGTGACATTGGCCTGAGCACTTCTGGAGGCGGAAGGGAGGAGAGAATGAGGGAGAGGGAACGAGGCGGTGCGCGGAGGTAAAGAAGAGAGAGAAGAGAAGCGAGAAAGGATAGTTGAGCAAAAGAAGAGAGAAGGAAGAGAAGAGAGGTAGAAGAGAGGAGAGAGAGAGAGAGAGAGAGAGAGAGAGAGAGAGAGAGAGAGAGAGAGAGAGAGAGAGAGAGAGAGAGAGAGAGAGAGAGAGAGAGAGAGAGAGAGAGAGAGAGTCTTCTGTATGTAAGAAAAAAGTCCCAGAAAATATGTTGTCGTACGTAAAGCTAACCTGTAAATATGTCATGCCCTACCTGGCTTCCGACACGAGGGAAACCGTACTGAACTAAACCATAAATAATATTAAAAAAAACTATCCTCCGAAGTGAATAAAAATGTAGATTAAACCTCAGGGAATAAGACATCTTTCCCGCCTCGTATATGTCTTCTTCAATCTTCTTAATTATGAATAATATAAAGAAAAAAGAAAAGCTATCCTCCAAAGTAAATACAAATTTAACATACCTCACGGGATATAAACATCTTTCCCCCCCTGACCTTCACTGACCTGACCTTCTGCGTTTGTGACCTTTTACTCCTGACCTGTGCTCCGGCGTGCTCACCTGAACTGTGAATAAAAAAAATAAAAAAAATATTGTCCACCTAAGCCAGAAAAATGCAAATTACACCTCAGGGAACATAAACATCTTTCCCCTCTGACCTTAACTGACCTGACCTTCCGCATTTGTGACCTTTAGCCCTGACCCTTAATGGCCTCTGCTCGGCGTGGTCACCTTTAAGCGGCGCAAAGAGGCGAGAAAGTAGTGTTTACCGTGCAACACTGCAGGCGCCGGGCACACACGCGTATTTCAGGACCCGGAGCCGCTGTTATATGCGTGGCGGTGCTTCATCCGCCGAACAAACCCACATTAAGCTGCCTCTGCATCTTTCCCGCTGTTTTGCCCCCTCAGCCAAACCCATATGATCGACCTCCCTTTTGATTCCACCCCTTCCTGGCTCTCCTGACCCTCTAGTTCCTTTTTCTTTCCCTCGATCTGTTTGCCTCTGTCTCCCTTCTCCCATATATTTACCTCCCATCCCTTTCCCTCTATTGTTTTTCCTCTGTCTCTTTCCCTCTGTCTCCTTACTTCCCACTCCATCTCTTCCATTTCTTTACCTCCGCGTATTTCCTTGCATTTATTTACCTCCCATCCTTTTCCTTTCATCCCTGCAACTCCAGCCTTGTCCCTCAGTCTCTTTACCTCCTCCCCTTTTCCTCCATCTCCTTATCCCTTTCCCCTTCATTTTTTTTTATCCCCATCCCTTTCCCTTCATCTCTTCTCCTGCATCCTATCCCATCCATCCCTTCATCTCCATCAGTTTATTTTCATTCATCAACCTCCATTCCTTTTCTTTTATCTTTATTACCTCTATTAATATCCCTCCTTTTTATCACCGTTTTCTTTCCCCTTTTTCCAGGATTATTTCTTTTATTTATCTTCAAGAACTCCCAAAGTATATTCCTCCGTGCAAGCTCCTTCCTACCACATTTCCTTCCCTTTACCCATTTTCCTCCATCCTTTTCACAGTCTCTTACTCAAAATCTCCCTCCCTCCCTCCAGCCTCTAATCCTGAACTTTCCTCTAATAAGGCTTCATCTAGCTATATTCTCCTCCCTTACTTTCTTACCATCCCTGTAACAAACCCTTTCCTCCATCCTTCCTTCTCGTACAGTTCTTTCCCTCTGCTTTTTTCTTCCTTCCCCGGGTGTCTCCTTTGCATCCTTCCTTTTCGTATATACTCTTTCCCTTCCCTTCTGTTTACTGTTTCTCTCGCTGTCTCACTTGCATCCCTACTTCTCGTAGTCTCTCCCTCTCTTTCCTTCTTTCTTCCTTCCACCGCTGCCTCCCTTACATCCCTCCTCTCCGTACTCTCTCCATTCTCCCACTGTCTTACTTTCCTCCTTCCCTCTCGTGTTCTCTCTTCTCTTTACTCTTCTCTCCCCCCCGCTTCTCCCTTGCCTCCTTCTATCTCGTACTCTCTCCCTCTTTCCATTCCTTCCTTCCCACTCTGTCTCTCTCTCTCAACCTCCCTCGGAATAGACCAATAAAAGCAGGAACACCGCAGAAACCAAACCACTTCGCCTGTATCGTTCTGGTTTGGCCACGGAAATGATGCTCGGGAAAAAATCCGTGCGAGGACCTGGGAGTCGGCGGCGCGTGCAAGATTTATGCGCCAAATGGAAACACTTTTGTCGGTATTAATTGAACCTTAATGAATAATAAACGACGAGGGTTGGCCGTCCGACAGGGTTATGCATCAGGGCCAGCGGGGGGGGGGTGTTGTGTTGGTGGTGGTGGTGATGCTATTAGTGGTGGTGCTTGTTTTGGTGCTGCTTTGGGGAGGAGAGGAGGAAAAGCAAATTTGAAAGGAGTGAGAATGGGAGATATACAGGTCCATTTGGGTGGGTTAGAGTGGTACCAATGATGAATGAAGAGGAAAAGGAACAAACGGCTATAGAGATTTGGAAGATGGATGATGTTGGTAATGCTGGAAATGAAGGAAAAGAATAAGAGGAGGGAACTGAGGAAAGTGGTAATGTTATGGTAGCATTGGCAGGAGTCGTAACAGTAGTGGGAGTGTTGCACGTGCTAGGAAAGGAAAAGCAGGAAGTAGAGTAAGAGCAAGGAAGAGAGGAAGGGAAGGATTAGGAAGAACAGGAGGCGAAAGAATAGGACTTAGTTAATAACTGTAACGCTGCTGTAGACTAGTTGATGTTTTGTAAGTGGTAGACGAGGAGGAGGAGGAGGAGAAGGAGGAAGAAGAATAAAAGCAGGACAAGGGAAGAGGAGGAGGAAGGAGAGAAGATGGAAGAGGCCAAGGAGAGAGAGAGAGAGAGAGAGAGAGAGAGAGAGAGAGATGAGCTAATGGTTGTAGTGGCAGTAAAAAGGACATAAAAAGCAGAAAAGGAGGAGGAATCGTTTAAGATAAGCCTTATAGCTACTTTACGCGCCCTACAACAACAAAAAGGGGAAGAGGCACAAACCCCAGAAACAACAATAACGAAATAACGAAATACATTAATATTAATAACATCCGCGGTAATGAGTTTGTGTTTACATTTAAATTCTGCGGCATAAAGAATATCCACATACATAAAACATGACTGAATTTATGAGGAATAGGTAAAACTTTGCGCGCGCGCGTGTGTGTGTGTGTGTGTGTGTGTGTGTGTGTGGTCATAAGGGTTCGTGTACGCAAGAAGGGGCAGAATTATTTCAATATCCACTCAGAGAAACGGAAGCCTGGCCGAAGGGAGGAAGGAAAAGGCTGCTGGAGAGGAAGAGGTAAGGAGCGGAGGCAAAAGTGGCCGAGCGGAAGGGAAAGGAAGGGTAAAAAAGGAGTACTTGGGAAAGGGAAGAGGAGAGAAAGGAAGGCGCTGGAGTAATGGGAATAGGAAGTCTTAAGGAAAGGAAACGGTGAAAGAAAGATGCTACAAAGAAAGGAGAAAAATAGAAGGAAAATTAGTGAGAAAGGGAGATGAAGGGAAGGAAGGAAATGTCAAGTATAAAGAAGGAAACAAGACTGTATTAAGAAAAGAAAGCATTGGAAGTAATGGAAGAATTAATGAGTAAGGTAGAAATAGAAATATTGGTATGGAGAGAATAATATACTGAAAAGGAGATGCATAAAAGGGAAAGGAATAGAAAAAAACTGGGGAGGGGAAGTTGAGAAAGAAAAAATACAAAAAAGAAACGTGTTTGGACTGGAAAGAACTCTACTCAAGAAAAAAAAAAGGACCGGGGAAAGGAAAGAGAAAAAAAAAGTTATATGAATCGGAAAACAAGGAAGGATGGAGAGTTGGGAGAAAAATAATACTAGTCGAAGGAATGGAAGAAGCTAGTATGTAATAGGAAGGGAAAAGAAGAAAAAAAGAACATCAAAACGAGCATAGAAGAAAAAATATATACTGTAGAGGATGAAAAATGTGTTTTGCGACGGGCGTTTAGAATTTAAAATGTAAGCGTTTTATTTCTCTTACCATTGCATTATTAATACTACAACACGAATTTCTGACCTAAAATAGAGAAACATTTCGTCATGATACAACAAATAGAAGTAGCGCAGCCTCATGTAAAGTAGAAAACAAACATTAAAATATATAAGTCAAAACATTAAATTGCTCTTGCATTATAAATCTTAAACCTCGTTAATTTGTGACGTAAAATGGGAGCAATCTTTGGTCACATTAAGACAAATATGAGCGGCGATAAGCACCAAGCATCTGTGAGTTAGAAAATAGACAAGAAACAAAATAATTCAAATTTCTCAATGACTATTACGCCATAAGCACTAAAAAACTAAAACAGAGAATCTTCACGACACACTAGAACAAATAAAAGTAGCAACATACGGAAGTCTTCTGTCAACGAGAAAACAAACAAGAAATAAAAGAACTCTTAAAATCAGGGAAAGAACTTATCGTAGCAGTAAATGGCGAATTGGAGAACATGGAATTAGATTAGGTTATAAAAGGAGGTTTGTGACCCGTGAAACTTCCTGGTCATAAGGCGGGGGGAGGGTAGAGGGGGGGAAGGAGGAGGGGCATTGTGGGACCCGTCGCGTAGACCTTCATCGACCCTTAAAGAACACATTATAGAAGGTCATTGAAGAGGCTGCTGGTGAAGACTTCGAAGGGGTGCTCACTGGGCCTAGATCGGTATTTTTAGACGCCTTAGCCTCGGACATCAACTGTTTACTAAGACCGAAAAAGATATTAATATGGTTTTCATGATTGTTTTCTCACGTTCATGGTACAGAAGAAAGGTCACGCTACGTCCGGGATCATTTAACTACCCATGGAAATGCCCAAAACGCCTACGAAAACCTTGGAGAAATAGGCTATGTGTTCTCGGATGCCGATGTGTATTAGAATTCGGCCCCTAGAGGATTTGGTAACCTGTCAGAAATCTGCACCATATAGTTTTTTTTTCTTACTGTTGCTCGTTTGTTTTCCATTGTTTTGATTGTTTTGAAGCGAATGTGTGGGTGACTTTTTTTTATATATTTATTTTTTGAGGGGGAGAAATTTTTAGGTGCAACGGGAACGATAAACTCTAAAAGGTTCTCGTGTACCTCCTTTTTCCTCTTTTATTGCGCCCTTTTTTCATTTTTTTCATTTATTTTTAGGTGGTAGATTTCGTTAGCCGCCACGGGAAACCTGAAAAAATGCTGCTAATACTTTTTCCTTTTTCCTTCTTTTTCTTTTTTTTTCTCTTTTTGGGGGGCGATAGAATTTGTTAGGCGCCACGGGAAAGCTGAAAAAAAGGTCCGTGTACTTTTTCCCTTTTTTTCTTGTTTTTATTTCTCCCTTTTTTCGAGGTGTTAGAATTTTTTAAGCGCAGTGGAAAAAGTGAAAAAAAAGCTCCATGGACTTTTTCCTTATTTTTTTCTTGGGATTTTTTTTCCATCATTATTTTGATATGAAGGGTACGGGAGTCTATTTCGAAAGGTATTTATTTTAGCGGGTAGGTTTGTTTTCAGACACACAACGGGAAAATCATTTATTTATATGCATTTCGTGAGTGTTTTTTTTTTTTCTTACAACAAAGACAGCTCAAGGGCACAAAAAAGGAAACAATAATAAAAAAAGCCCGCTACTCGCTGCTCCTAAGAAAGAATCCAAGAGGTGGCCGAAAGAGAGGTTACCTTGAAGTACCATCCTGGTGTGTTTGCCTTCATCTGTTTAATGGCAGGCGTCTTGTATTTCCCTTAGCGAGTAGTTTTCTTTTTTTGTTTGAATTCTTTAGTTTCTTCTATGTAGCATCGTCCTGTGTTTGCCTTCATCTGTTTCACGTAAGCCATATTGAAGCTGCCTTGCTCAGGAATTATTAAATATTCATGCCCTCGCGAGGCGGCCGCACACACAAAGCATATATTTTCCCTTCCATAATCAAGTGAATTGAATTAGATATGCATGTTCGGTCTCCCACCTATGCTCTCCTTTCTTCCCTAATTCCTCCCTTCATCCACCTTCCCTTCTCCCCTTTAATTATTTCTTTCATCACTCATGCACTCGCTCTTTCTTTTCTCTCGCCCCCTTCCGCTGCGTCTTTCTTCCAATTTTCTTCAACATTGCACTTCCCTCTTTCTTCCTTTGCCTTTCTCTCGTTCTCCCTCCACCCTCGTAAGAATTTCAGGGTGAGACTCATGTAATTATAAGTTTTTTTTCCTCTCTTCTCCCTCCTTCCTCTCTACGTTTCTTTTCTCATATTTTCAAAAGCTCACAGGGGAGGGAGACAAACACACAGGCTGACGGGACTGAGATGACACCTGTAGTTGATGAAAAAATAATAATATAGGTTTGACATGTGCCATTTTTGTGCCGCCAGTCTACGTACAAAAGGAAATTTTGATCTCATCTACTCGGACGGAAAAAGGCTTTAATACTCTTTCACTTCCTTTTCCTTTTTTTCCTTCTCCACCTCTTCCTCCTCTTTCCTCTCCTCTTGTTGCTCCTCTCCCTCTCTTCCTTCTTCATGGAATTCCTCCTTCCCCTCCCTTGCTTTTCCTCCTCCTCCTCCTTCCTTTTTCATCTTCTTTCTTCCCCTTCTTCTTCCTCCTCCTCCTTCGCCTCTCCTCATCTTCCTCGTCTTCTATAACAGGGGATCAGGTCATTGTGTTCATGTCATTACCTGGGGACGCGGCAGGTAATAGTGGCGTTGCAGGTGAGGCAGAGTCAACACCTGGGCGGATATTTATTGCTTGTAACGCGAGCTCGAAACAATTTATCCCACCTGTAAACTTTCCGAGTATTAATATTTCACGTAGATTTATTTATTTTGACGGGTTCGCTTTCTTTCTTGTACTGCAGGTGAAAATTTTATTGTTTGCTTTGTGTATTTTCAACATTGTTTTTTCCTGCTTTTTGCTCTTCGTTTCTGTGTGTGTGTGTGTGTGTGTGTGTGTGTGTGTGTGTGTGTGTGTGTGTGTGTGTGTGTGTGTGTGTGTGTGTGTGTTTCCCCCGGTCTCTCCCTTTTTCTCTCTCTCTTCTCCCCTCTTTCTTTCTTTGTGTCTTCACTCCTATTCTTTCTCTCCCCCTCTCCTTGCAAACCTCAGTGTAGTCATGTTTTTCTTTCCTTCTTTCCTTTTATTCTTTTCATATTTTTTCTATTCCTTCGTTTCCTCTTCTATTTTTTTCTTGGTTTTCCTCCTTCCTTCCTTTCTTATTTTTCTTTATTTCTTTCTCCTTTTTTTCCTCACTTCCTTCTTACCGTCTCTACTATCTTCCCTTTAACTTGCCTTCCTTCTACTTAATTCCTTCCTGCCCTCCTTCTTTCCTTCCTTCTTTCCTCTTTTCATATCACTCCCTCCTTTATCAGCATCATTCCTTCCAATACTCTGTCTTACTTCCGCTCCTGATTTTCCTGGTCTTCCTCCTCCTTCGTCTTCTACTTTTCCTCCTCCTCCTCCTCCTCCTCCTCTTCTTCATCTCCTAAATTGTTATTGATGGATGGAGTTTCTGATTATAAAAAAGAGAAAATCCTTCTGCCATTTTATCCATCATTTTTTGTCTCATCCAATCAGTCTGATGGGAGATACATTAAGACAGCTTTTACCGAGGATAGAATGATTTATATAAATATATATATATATATATATATATATATATATATATATATATATATATATATATATATATATATATATATATATATATATATATATATATATATATATATATATATATATATATATATATATATATATATATATATATATATATATATATATATATATATATATATATATATATATATATATATATATTCAACCTCGGAAGGAGAGCAAAAAAAATATATATATACCGAAAGAAAGTAAAAACACAAAGTAACAATGAAGTGTAAATTGGTCTTCTCCTTTTTGCGGTGCTGAAATATAATTGAATTGAGGCAAGGGAGAGAGTGCTTTTTTTTTTTTTATCTCCGTCTTTGTCTTTCTTTTATTTTCTTCTGTCGTGTCCTGTTGTTTCTTCTTTTATTTTCTTTCGTTTTCTTCTCCGTTGTTTCACTTCATCTTTTACTCGGTGTCGTCTTTTCTCTCTCTCTCTCTCTCTCTCTTTTTCACACACACACACACACACACACACACACACACACACACACACACTTTTAGCCTAGCAAAATGTATGTCCATAAAATATTTCACGGCTCACTACAAGCTCATTTCCATAATATCCATAGCATGTAATTTGCAACTATATTTTTGGACTTTTATACGGCCCCCCCCAAAAAGGAAAATATTACGATGCTCCCTTTCATTTATGGGCGGCGTTATTTATGGGTGTAGTAGGTGAAGCTTAAACACATACCCAGGCATAACTATGATAAAATGACGTAACCACATTATCTGCCAATCTTTAAAGTACTCGTATATGATTCACACAGACAAGCACACAGTCAGCGAAATTATCAAACTATTACTATATTTCTCTCCCGCAATCCTTCACATCTTAACAGCAAAGACAAGCTAGAGAGAGAAAAAGAAAGATAGGATAAAAAGTTGAATTTTAATATATAGCAATTTCTAAACCCCGATATAAGATTCACACAGACAAACACAAGTACACAGTCAGCGAAACTATCAAACCCCTACTTTATTTCTCTTGCAAGCCATCACATTTTAACAGCAAATACAAGTTAAAGAAAAAAAAAAGAATAAAAGGTTGAATTTTACTATATACCAATTTCTAAAGCCCGATATAAGATTCACACAGACAAACACAGAGAGACAGAAGTTATGAAAACACTCCTATATTTCTCTCCTCCAATCCACCACAACGAACAACAAAGACAAGTAAAGGAAAGAAATAAAGAAGAAGGGAGTTATCACAGACAAGCACAGAAACAGCGGAACTATCAAAACACTCTACTATTTCTCTCTCGCAATCCACCACAACGAACAGCAAAGACAAGTGAGGTAATAAAAAGGAAAAAGAAGGGCGGGAGTGCGTCGGGTAGGTGGATATATTTTTCTTCTGCCCACCCGCGCCCGAGGACGAAGATTAAGACTCTCAGAAACACATCCATCAAAGATAAACCGGGAAGGCAGCTCAGGATTCATTCACCCTCGCCCCACAATTCTCCTTCTTCACTTCCTTCTCACTCTTCCTCCATTCCACGCTACTTGCCACCCCTCCTTCCTCAACCCCCCCCCCCACCACCACCACACACAGTCACCCTCACGTATTTTTCTTCTCTTCCTCTTCCTTTTCCCTCCTTTCCTCTCTCTCCGCCCTCTTCCCCTTTCGCAAACTCCCCTTCCACACCTCCCCCTTTTCTCTTCTCTCTCCCTCCTCCCTCCTTTTCATCCTCTTTATGCGTCACTACTTTCTACTGTCTCAGGTGATAAGTCTGCTCTCTCTCTCTCTCTCTCTCTCTCTCTCTCTCTCTCTCTCTCTCTCTCTCTCTCTCTCTCTCTCGTTTTCGTTCTCGTTCTCTACTGGGTTTTTTTCTACTGTATTCCACGTTATCACATCTTCCTTTCTCCCTTCCCGCCTTCTTGCACCTTCCTGGCCTCTCCCCAGCCTCACTTGCCCCACCTTTTTATTTAGGTTTTCTCACCTGGGCACACCTTCCCTTCCCGCCTCTATTACCTTCCTAGTGATGCACCTCTTCCATACCTTTGTGTTGGACCTCACCTTCGTTGCCTTTCTACTACAACAACTACTACTACTACTACTACTACTACTACTACTACTACTACTTCTACTGATGATGATGATACGGATGCTCACATGCGCCAGGTATCCAGATTTTAATTCGGTCGTGCCGGGCTCATTAAGGTAAACTGGGTCTGATTAGTGATGCTGGGAAAGGAAAAAGAAAATATATTTTATTGATAACCTATGCGAAGGCTTGGTAATGGGGAACACACACACACACACACACACACACACACATTTTATAGGATCAAGGACGGAAACAACAGACTGAGGGAAGGAAGAAAGGGAAAGAGAGGAAGTGGAAGGAGAATATGAAGAAAAAAGGGAACGGTAAGAGAAGTGGGAGAAAAAGAAAAAAGAAAAGAGGAGATAAAACAATGAATGGAGGGAACGATGGAGATGGGAAAAAGGAAAGAGAGAAAAAAGGGAGGAAAATGAGGAGGAATGGAAGGGAAGGAAGATAAAAAAGAGGTAAAGGAGGTGATGAGGAACAGGAAGGAAGAGAAGAAAAGAGAAAGAAAGGAGAGGAGGCGGCAATTAAGTTAAGTAAAAGAGCGAAAAAAAAAGCTAAAGAAAGAGAGGAGAGAACTAGGAACGGAAGGAGAAGAGATTAGGAGGAAAACCAAGAAGGAGCAGGAGGAGCAGGAAGAAAGGACGGGTGGTAAGCAACGAGAGGGGAAGAAAGAACGGGAGGTTGAGAGTCGAGACGGAGAAGGATGGCAGGTGGAGACGGAAGAGGAAGAGGAGGAGGGAAGGGAAGGACTGGAGGGAGGATCAACAAGCCATCATACGGAGAGCTCTTAATGGTTCTTAGCGATAGTGAGATATTAATCGTTCTAGAGATGGTATTTATGTATCGCTTTTATCTCTATTATTATTATTATTATTATTATTATTATTACTGCAGAGAGAGAGAGAGAGAGAGAGAGAGAGAGAGAGAGAGATGTATTATTATTATTATTATTATTATTATTATTATTATTATTATTATTATTATTATTATGTGTATTATTATGTGTGTGTGTGTGTGTGTGTATGTTATTATTATTATTATTATTATTATTAGACTCTTTATACCTGCCTGGTGAGGGAGGGAAGAAGAGATAATGACGACAAGGAGGAGGAGGAAGAGGAGGAGAGATATTGGTAGGAAGTGAAATGTGATGAAGCAGGAATGGCGGAGCAACAGGATGGAAAATCACGGAGGGAGGAAGATAAAGACCAAACGAAGGAGAGATGAGGAAACAGAGATAGAACGTCAAAGCTGTAATGGAGGAAGAAATGGATGATGGAGCAGAAGGAGAAGGAGGAGAAGGGTGGAGGGTTGAATCTTGTGAAGCGGTTAAGAATAATAAAAATTGTTGCTCCCACCGATAAAAAAAATAGTGAAGAAAAGAATGGATGAGAGAGAGAGAGAGAGAGAGAGAGAGAGAGAGAGAGAGAGAGAGAGAGAGAGAGACTTAGTAATGCTTCATACATCGATTCGGGAATTCCAGTGGGCACCTGATACGCACCTGAGCTTACACACTTTATACCTGTTTGTGTCGCCAGGTGTAGAAAGAAAGAGAGAAAAATTCGAGCAACAATTTGTACCACTCGTTTCTCCTCAATTTATATTTTATCTTCTCTCTCTTTCTTTTCTTACTCTCTCACTCTTTCTTTTTCTCTCCGTTATGGATAATATTTTTTTTAGGAGCCACTCACAGATGCCACAAGACCCAATGTTAACCTCACGCACAGGGACGTAACACCTTTATCTACCTATTTACTTTTATCTTCGTGGGACCTATTTTCCCAGCAAGATTTATCGCACCTTTTCACGTTCATTTCTTTTATTCATTAGTAAAGATATTGATTTTTTTAGTTCTTTTTGATTGGATTATATTTCTCTCTTGCTTATATTATTCCCAGAGTCATTCATTTGCATCCTAACCTTCTCCTCCTCGTATTGGTTTTATTTTCTTCGTATTGATATTTTGTGGTCGGGTTCACCTTTTCTTTACATAGGAACTTGATACCTCTCTCCCTCTTCTCTTTCCTTTATTCTTTGTTGTCATTCCTCTCCTTGCTTTTATCCTGATTGTTTTGTGCTTCTTCATCTCTTTCCCCTTTCCTCAATTCTTCTTCCCTCCATTCTCTTTCCCTGCTCTAACCTTCGTCTGGCTCCCCTTCCTCGTCCCTTCTCTTTGCTACATCCGGACGAGCTTGGGTACAGCACTGTGATGGAGCAACAGGAAGGTAAGCACTAAGAGAACCCTTTAGACGAGGAAGAGGAAACGCAGTAGTCAAACACCTACTTATTGAGGCTAAAAAAAAAAATACTGCAAGCCTCTCATTAAGCAGTAGTATCAGGTGCCTTTTTCGTCTACCTAGCACTACCACTTTACTACTTTTTACCTGTGTAGCGGAAGCAATCAAGGTGGGCAGGTGAGCTCGTAAAAGTGGTGAGCTAGAAGAATTGATTTGAGAGTTGTTTGTCGATGATTGGGTTTGATACATATAAGATAAAATTACATAAACGGGTTTGATGCAATTTAGGTAGTTTAAGCATTAGATAAATGTTAGTATCTACTTTTTCCTTGTTTATTAAATGTTGAAAATGGCATAAAGGAATAGATGGAGAGAACCCGTATAAGGAAAATGCACTAGATAATAATGATAGTATTTTCTCCTATGTTGATGAAGCATATATATTTAACTCTAATGCTGTGGAAGGCATAAGTGAAGAAGAAGAGAGAGACTGAGGAAAATGTGATAGATTATGGTTTTGAGTTTACCATTTTGTTGATAGTGTAAAGCATATATATTTGACTAGTGTTGTGAAGGAAATAATTGAATAACAGGAAATAGACCGTACGAGAAAAATAAGCAAGGTAATGGTTAGTATTTACCCTTACGTTAATAATGTAAAGCATATATATTTGACAAGTGTTGTGAAAGGAATAATTGAATAGCAAGAAATAGACCGTACGAGAAAAATAAGCAAGGTAATGGTTAGTATTTACCCTTACGTTAATAATGTAAAGCATATATATTTGACTAGTGTTGTGAAAGAAATAATTGAATAGCAGGAAATAGACCGTACGAGAAAAATAAGCAAGGTAATGGTTAGTATTTACCCTTTCGTTAATAATGTAAAGCATATATATTTGACTAGTGTTGTGAAAGACATAATTGAATAGCAGGAAATAGACCGTACGAGAAAAATAAGCAAGACAATGGTTAGTATTTACCCTTTCGTTAATAGTGTGAAGATCAAATATTTGACTAGCGTTGTGAAAGACGAAAGCACAGGCAGGGACAGACAGTTCGAGGAAAATGCGAGTGAAATGGCGGCAGGCGATGTACAAGCCTTCACTTACGATAATTGATACAAGGAAAACGACACAGAGGAAACTTTCGCAACCCTCGCCAGACAGACAAACAGGCATGCCAACGGACAAGCAAACAGGGAGCAAAAACGTAACCCGGCAAGTATGTATCGAGTGAGGCGGACAGACAGACGGACGGGCGGACAGACGGACAGACGGACGGTAATTGAATATACCCGGAGAAAAAGTTGTAGCGTGCGAGTGGTTTTGGGAGGTGGTGGTGGTGGTGGTGGTGGTGGTAGAGATGATGGAGATGTAGTGTAGATGTGGTGTAGTAATAGTAGTAGTAATAGTAGTAGTAGTAGTAGTAGTAGTAGTAGTAGTAGTAGTAGTAGTAGTAGTAGTAGTAGTTATAGTAGTAGTAGTAGTAGTAGTAGTAATAGTAGTAGTAGTAGTAATGATAGTAGTGGTGTGGTGGTTGTGGTGGTAGTATAAATAGTACTAGTTATAGTGGTGGTAGTAGTATGTGTTGGTGTTAATGGTGGTGGTGATGGTGGTGGGAGCAGGTAACACATCCCTCCACCACAAAGGTCAAGGGTCACGCGTCTGGCAGTCATCACCAGGGACTTAGAAAAGGAAAGTGGAAGGACCGGTGAGCTTTTTTTTCTTCTTTTTTTAGTCCTTCGTCGAATTTCAATGGTCGGTAAAGCACAACATTGAGACCACATTCCTGCATACCAAACATTTTAACTTGCACCTTATCTCTACCTTATTTTTTTGTTGTTATATAAAGACTTCACCTATGCATATCTTCTTTTAGGCAAGGGTACGGCAGGATGAAAAAGTGGATTGGTGAAGAAGGTACAGTAGAGGGAAGAGGAGAGACTGTAAGAGTATATAGTTGTATGGTGTAGGTTATTTTTTTCTCCCCTTTCCTTCGTCTCCATCCCCTGGCTTCCTCTTCCTTCCACTTTCATTTACCTCCAGCTTCCCTTACTCACTACTCCACCTCAATATATCTCTCTCTCTCTCTCTCTCTCTCTCTCTCTCTCTCTCTCTCTCTCTCTCTCTCTCTCTCTCTCTCTCTCTCTCTCTCTCTCTCTCTCTCTCTCTCTCTCTCTCTCTCTCTCTTCTTCTCTCTCTCTCTCTCTCTCTACTCTCTCTCTCTCTCTCTCTCTCTCTCTCTCTCTCTCTCTCTCTCTCTCTCTCTCTCTCTCATCCCTTCACTCTTTTATGTACGTTATTTTATCTCCTTTTTCTTTCCTCTCCCTCACCTTTCTTCCTGTTTCTTCCTCTTCGATCTTCCTTTATTCACCACTTTCACTCACTCACCCTCCTCCACCTCCCTCTCTCCCTCTCATCCATTCCTTCATTCTATCATGTAGGTTATTTTATCTTCTTTTTCCCACTCCCTCACCTTTCCTCCTCTCCCTTACGTCTTCCTTTACTCACCACCTTCGTTCACTCACTCCTCTACCTCCCTCGCTTTCCCTCTCACACCCATTCCATTACTCTTATTGTGTACGTTACTTACCTCCCTTTTCCCCCTCCCTCACCTTTCCTCATCTCCCTTCCACCTTTATTTACCTCCCCACCTTCCCTCACTCACCCCTCCATCTTCCTCCCTCTCTCATCCACTCCTTCGCTTCCTTAATGCATCACCACTATCTACTGTCACCAAGAGTCCCTAATTAAGACGTAGTACCCGGCTCTATAGCGAAAGATGTAGATTGCTTTGTCTTTTTATACTAAGATGGACGGTGTGTACCTCGTCGTTTTACTTTATAGCGCCGTTCAGTTTTATGCTTTCGGTGACAGCTTTATTTTTTGTGTACTTTGTTAATATGTGAACGTATTTGTGTGAGTCGATGTATATTGATTGAGAAATATACTCGTTATGGTTATCGCCGTTACTGTTTCTTATCTCTTCTTTTGTTCTTATCCTCCTACTCTTCCTCCTTTCCCTCCCCGTTCGTTCCCATCTCTTTCTTTCCCTCCTCCTCTTCCTCCTTCTTTCCCTCCTTAATTAACCTCCCCGTTCTCTCCTCCTCCTCCTACTGCTCTTCCTCCTTCCACTCCACTTTCGCCCTCTTTTCCTCCTCTGTGTCCTCATCCTCATCCTCCTCATCATTATTATCCATATCATCGTAATCATCATCATCATCATCATCATCCCTCTGTCGCTTGTTCCTTCTCTACACACCTGGTGACGTCATTCAGCACACGGCAGTCAGGTACAAATTGTCAGTCGCTAATGAATCAAAGGAAGACTTAAGGAGCTTTCGTCTTCCTCTTCCTTTTATATGCCTGAGTTTACATACGAATTAAGACAGATTTCTCTACCATGATAATTCCTTGTGATATTTTTTGTTTTGTTTTTGTTTTAATCTAATATTCCTGTCTAGCATTTGTTTTACTTATTACGTGTTCGCCTTTATTAGTTTTATTAGATTGTTTCTTATATTTGCACAGAGAGAGAGAGAGAGAGAGAGAGAGAGAGAGAGAGAGAGAGAGAGAGAGAGAGAGAGAGAGAGAGAGAGAGAGTAGGCCAGGAAGCATTTAGTTTAGTAGGTCGATCGGGCAGTAGACACACACACACACACACACACACACACACACACAAAGAGAGACACAAAAACATACAGAAAGAAAAATAGATGTTAGAGAGATATAAGAACAGAGGGAGTTGAAACGTGGATAAAAGGAGAGGAGGAGGAGGAGGAGGAGGAGGAGGAGGCGACAGAGAGAGGAATATCGTGGCTTCGTGTATAGTCCTCGGTAAAATACTTAACTGAATTCTCAAGGCCTCATCGCCCTCTCTTTATTTGCATATCCCTTAATTACATGCAAAGGAGAACAAGGGGTGACCATGAAAAAGGTAGTAAGCAGCCCTCTGCCTTCTCTTTCCTCCTTTCCTTCCTTCCTTTCCCTCCAATGCCTTACCTTCCTTTGCTTGTAAATGTGAGCGAGTGTCTTTCCCTTCCTATCTTGACTTTACCTTCCTCCATTTTTTCTCCTCCCTTGTTTTTGCCCCTTTCCTCTCCCTTTCCTTACCTTACACTGTCTCTAAATGTCGCTGCCTTCCCTTTCCTTATCTTCCTTCATGTCCGTATCTCTCCTCCTTCCTCCTTCGCCTTTTCCCTTCCATTTTGTTCCTTTCTTTCCTTTATCTCCCTTTCCTTACCTTACTTTGCCTCTAAGTGTCGCTGCCTTCCCTTTCCTTATCTTCCTTCATGTCCGTATCTCTCCTCCCTCCTCCTTCGCCTTTTCCCTTCCATTTTGTTCCTTTCTTTCCTTTATCTCCCTTTCCTTACCTTGCTTTCCCTATAAATGTAAGTGAGTTTCCTTCCTTTCCCTCCCTTACCTTTCTCCGTATCCATTTCCCTCTTCACTCCTCCAAGTTCTCTCCCTGCTTTTTAACCCTTTCCTTCCTACCACTCTCCCTTTTCTTCCCTTCCGCTACGTCTCCTTTTCCCTCTTAAATCCCTTTGCCCTTGTGATCTTATTCCTTTTTTCTACCTTCTCTTCTCTCTTTCTTGCTCCCCTTTCCCTTACTCTTTTTCCCTTACTCTGGACTGTTCCTTTGACAATAACAAAATAAAGTAAAGTACTGCGAGAGAGAGAGAGAGAGAGAGAGAGAGAGAGAGAGAGAGAGAGAGAGAGAGAGAGAGAGAGAGAGAGAGAGAGAGATTAATGAGATAAAGCGGGGCATCGGTGGGGAAGTGAGATATAGAGAGGGCAAGATAATGGAGAAATTAAGAGAAATTGAGGTGAGAGAATGACAAACGGAGAAATACTATGAAACACGGCACAGGTAATGAGGTAAAGTGTGTGTGAGAGAGAGAGAGAGAGAGAGAGAGAGAGAGAGAGAGAGAGAGAGAGAGAGAGAGAGAGAGAGAGAGAGAGAGACGAGAGACTAGAGAGACTAGAGAGACGAGTTGAGTAAACCTTTGAGGGAAGTTGAGAAGATAAAAATGAGATCACAATAATAATGAAACAAAGGCTACACGAGAGCGAAGCGGAGACGAAAAATGCCGAATTAAAACTTGTTCGAAGAGAAAGAGAACTTGGAGAATGGCTAACAAAGACTTGGCGAACAGAGACACAGAGACTGAGATAGAGAAAGGGCCAGAGAATTAAAAGTACATGGAGACTGTGAGGGAAACATAGACAGTATACTAAAGTCTTTAACCAATGCGACAAAGAGAAGTATACAGAGGAAGAAAAAAAAAAGGCAACACAAATAAAGAGAGAGAGAGGGGAACAACAGCAAACAGGAACCGACAAAATAACAGTGTACCAGATCCTTAAAAATTCAATTGAAACGAACGAAAAAGTAATTGAAAGAGAGAGAAAAGAGATAGCTGAGAAAAATGAGAAACAGAATCAGAAAGAAACAGAGAAACAATAAATATAGTAGAGAGAGCCAAGAGAGAGAAAACAGAAAAGTTAAAGAAAGAAACGGAAAACAATAACACGGAGCTGGAAATAAAGAAGGACAGAGAGAGAGAGAGAGAGAGAGAGAGAGAGAGAGAGAGAGAGAGAGAGAGAGAGAGAGAGAGAGAGAGAGAGAGAGAGAGAGAGAGAGAGAGAGAGAGGACACAGTAAAGAAAATAAAAACAGTTCAATAAAATGTTGCAGAGTAAATTATTGAGTGACAGAGTGTGGAATTGGTTGCGACTGTGGACCAAATAAAAGCCAGAAGAGGGATACTAAAAAATAAAAGGGCAGGAAAACGGGAAAATGGCTGGAATAAGGAGAGACAGGAACACAGGAAGGCGAGAGGAATGCGATGAATTGTGAAGTGGCAGAAAGTTTGATGGGACGAAAGTGGGACACGAGAGAGAAATGAGACGGGAAGACGGGAGAAGGACAGAGACAGACAGACAGGAAGGCAAACAGATGGATATATAGAGAGGACAGAAGGGGAACAAAACAACGCAAAAAGAACATTCAAAACTGATATAGAAATGCAGAACCAGGAGGAATGAGACGGCAAAACGGGAGGAGAACAGAAACAGACAGGAAAAGTGACAGATGTATAAAGAGGAAACGAAAGACAGAGCAAAACAATGACAAAACAAGACCTCAAAACTGATACAGAAAGACAGAACCAGGAGGAATGAGACGGCAAGACTGGAGGAGAACAGAGACAGACAGGAAAAGAGGCAGTTGTATAGAGAGAGAACGAAAGAGAGCAAAACAATGGCAAAGCAAAACCTGAAAATTGATATTGAAAGACGGCAACACGGGAGGAGAACAAAGGCAGACAGACAGACAGACAGGAAGACAGACAGACAAGTAGTATATAAAATAGAAGGCCGGGAAGAGGAGAACAAAACAATGTCATAAAACAAAACCCAACATTGATCCACAAAGACAAAAGCAGGAAATAAAGCGGCGTGATGCATAGCCACAATATACAAAGGACAAAACAGAGAGGGGACACTAAAATAAGAGGCGATAAACGTGCTACAAAGTGATTTATGAAGAGTGAAAGGGCGCAATGCAAGCGTGGCGAGGACGGGGTGTGTCAAAACAGAACCATTTGACTGCATAGGGACACAACACGGTTACTATTTTGGGGAGACGTGTGTGTGTGTGTGTGTGTGTGTGTGTGTGTGTGTGTGTGTGTTCCTGTCTGTAACACACACACACACACACACACACACACACACACACACACACACACACACACACAGGCGCACCTCAGACTCACTCTCCCCTCGGCGATCAATTCATAATTACCTGACCTTGAACTTTTGCACACCTTGACGGGCCAGGCAAACTCACCGGCCGGACGAGGTAAATGAATCCAGAGTCTTGAAGGAGTGAAAGGAAACTCATTAATTGCCCAAGACCTCGTTCACTGAGACGTAGGCTTTAGTTTTCTTCACTTTAGAAAGTTAATTGTATCTGCAATTGTTCGTTTTTGTTCTTCTTTATTGTTTTCTTTCTTCTTTGCGATGTTCGTTGTCTGTAATTGTTTGTTTTTTGCCTTCTTTGTTGTTTTCCTCGTTAGCTAATGGTTCAATTACCACGCGAAAACAATTACTGGCTTGTTTTCTTTGGTGAGGAGGTAGTTACGTGGTTATTTGTTGGCGGAAAGTCCTGTTTAACGTGCTTGTGTGTGTGTGTGTGTGTGTGTGTGCGTGCGTGCGTGCGTGCGGGGCAGGCAGTGGGAGCAGTCAGGCGCCACCTTACGAGCTCTGGGTTCCGGGTGGACGCCTTGTTTTTGTCGCTGCGTGTCCAGAAAGCTCGCGGCTGAGTCTGGGTGGCGCACAAAAACTCGCCCCGTCGCCAGTGGACACCAGCAGCCTCCAAGGGCGCGCCGCTGACCACAAGACTCGCACGGGACAAGCAGGGAGGAGGAGGCGGGGGGAGGCAGGGGGAGGGGGTAAAAACAGGCAAGGTAGAGGTAGTATCTGCTTCCCCCCTCTCTGTGTCTCCAGCCAACCCCCCCCCCATCCCTTCCTCTCCTTCACCTGCCTCCGTTAGTCTCGCCGCCCCACTCTCGTTTTCTATGATTACGTAAAGTTTTGGGGTACGCGACAATAGAAATGCAGCCTCGTCGAATGTGTCAGAATGTATTTAATGCGTTGAAATCTTGTACTTTCTTTTGTATATTCAAGTTATCATTATTTTCTTGTTGGTTGTCACTTTCATAAACAGGAAACACGAACGCAAAGATAAATAACTAGGAACAAATGTAAGAATAGTGGTTAGAAGTATAAAACCTCGTTATTACTAGTGTTTTCAGAAATTGCTACGTCCTAATACGCAGGGTCACAAGTTCACAAGTCATATCACACGAAAAAACAAAATGCACAATCATTACAATAAGAATAAAAAGTAACATGTCATTATCACTGCAGCCAATTTCACTTTTTTGAGAGAGAGAGAGAGAGAGAGAGAGAGAGAGAGAGAGAGAGAGAGAGAGAGAGAGAGAGAGATTATACCCCAAACTTTCAAATAATAACTCACGCCGCCTGCCAATGCACAGAACACGGTAATAAAATCAGCGAAAGTGTCGATTTACAGCAAAAAGAGGAATATGCCTTATGAAATAATGGTCGTTTGAATATTGGCAATTCGGCAACATATAAAATTTGCACCAATTCATTGTCAGCTGTAGACTGAGTCACAAACCCTTGCACGATTTATTTTTATTTATTACTATTTTTTCATGTTAAGTGTTTTTATAGGAAGTGGAAAGTCGGAGATAAGTAGATAGATAAATAGAGTCTTAGATAGATAGATAGATAGGAGGGAGGGAGAGAGAAAAAAATATGGGAAATGTCAGGTTGGTAAGAGGTAACAGCTCCTTCATGTCATAATTATTTTTTTATAATGGAGCTGATAAAGAAAAAGATACTTACGCAATGAAGAAGAAAAAGCAGGAACAGGAAGAAGATAAAAAAACATACTTATTACCAGGAAACTTAAAATGATAACACAAAGACTGACGAAAACCGATAACATGCATAGAACGTTTGCAAGAAAGAAAAACCGAGCATGAATGAGGACCAGAAAATACGCAATTAAGAAAGAAGAAAACGCACACAAAAAAAGCACAAAAAGAGTAAGATAAGGAAGGACCCGCCACCCATTTCGTTACGTTTCATTATTGGCCTTTAAATCCGGGTCGTTACTGAGATTGCGTATGTTGTGTTGACGCAAAGTACAAGTCGTATATTTTCTCAGCGTTATTGTGTGAAGTCCGACGGGATGCTCAACGGATGGAGTGGTAGCAGTAATGGTGGTGATTGTGGTGGTGGTTCCTGTTGTTGGTGGTGGTGGTCACCGTTGCTGCAGGGGTCATTATAGCTGTAGTGGAAATAAAAGTCGAATTAGCATTAGTAGTAGTAGTAGTTTTTGTAGTAGTAGTAGTAGTGGTAGTAGTAGTAGTAGCAGTGGTAGTAATAGCAGTAGTAGTAGTGGTGGTAGTAGTAGTAGTAGTAGTAGTAGTAGTAGTGATAGTATGAGCAGAAGAAGAGAAAATCCAGTAATAATAAAGAAAAAAGAATAACAATGGTCACAATAATAGTAATAATAATGATAATAATAATAATAATAATAATAATAATAATAATAATAATAATAATAATAATAATAATAATAATAATAATAATAATAATAATAACAATAATAATAACCATAACAAAAATGACAACAGCAGTAACAGTGGAAGCAGCCGCAACACCAACAGTAGTAAATAAGAAATATAACGGTGCCATTAAAACTGAATAGGGGCCGAACATTCAAAGAGATACAGGGAAAGAAACAACCGCTGCGGAAAAACTCTAGTCAGTGTATTACAAAACTACCACAGCTGAATATTCAAAGACAGAAACACCGGAGCCACCAACTCACATGAAAACGAAATAAATAAAAAAAGCTTTATGATCAAAGTAAAAGAGTATCAGCCATTACATATACAAACAGCTTCTTACATAATTCGAGGGTAAGAAAACTCCTACAACTGAATATATAAGAAAAAAAGCGTTATGATCAAAGTAAAATAGTATCAAGCATTACATACAAACAGCTACTTACAAAATTCGAGGGTAAAAAACTACCACAACTGATTATATATATATATATATATATATATATATATATATATATATATATATATATATATATATACATATATATATATATATATATAGATATATATATATATATATATATATATATATATATAAAGAAAAACATCGCAGCCAACTCACATTAAAACGAAATAAAGAAAAAAGTGTCATGATCAAAGTAAAACAACATCAATCATTGGATATGAACACCTGCTTACAAAATTCGAAGGAAAAGTCTTATTAATTAATTTATAAGCTCATTTCCACTTCCTCGTTTCCACTCTCCAATGTCTCCAAATAAGATGAGAGAGAGAGAGAGAGAGAGAGAGAGAGAGAGAGAGAGAGAGAGAGAGAGAGAGAGAGAGAGAGAGAGAGAGAGAGAGAGAGAGAGAGAGAGAGAGCTCACCTGAGAAGCTTACTTATGGGTGAAGGAGACCAGGTAATGAAGTAGCGGGCAGGTAATAGGGCTCCGGCAGGTGTGTTCGCAATAACTCACCCATTCGCCTGACCTTCCTTTACTTCCCTCGATCCAGGTGTGTGTGTGTGTGTGTGTGTGTGTGTGTGTGTGTGTGTGTGTGTGTGTGTGTGTGTGTGTGTGCTTATCTGCCCTTTGTGTGTGCCTGTGTCTTTATTCCTCTAACCGTCTATATCTTTCTCCTCCACCATTTTCCTTTACGTCTTTTATTGTTTGCATTGTGTACGATATTGTTTAAGTATATGTGTGTATGTGTGTGTATGTGTACGTGTGTATGTATAAAGGTGTGCATGTGTAAACCACTTTCATCACCTGGGCAGTGGTCAGGTAAGACAACTCTCCAGGTATGGGGACCAAGGACGTGCACTTCCCATGCTCGCCAGGGGCCTTTCAACACATGTTTAGGCATCCCACCTGCTTCCTGCACCTTACTTGGCCCTGCCCTGCCTTCCCCTGTCCAGTCCTCCGCCCTTCACCTACCTCTTAGTACTGATCTAATTTCCCTTCTTCCCTTCCTCCTATTTAGGGATCTCTTATATTTAGCGAGTTCTTTTTATTGTTTTGATTACTTCTTTTATTTACCCATTGCTTGGCTTACTTACTCAGTCTTTGTTTTCTTTACTCTTTTTTTATAATGTTTCTATTCTCACTCTTCTTTCTCCATTCCAACGAGCATCTCCTTTCTTTTCTTTCTTTCTTTCTTTTCTTTTCTTTTCTTGTTTTATTTATCTTTCTTCTCCTCACTCCTTGTCCTTGCTTCCTTCAATCGATATAATTATACTTTTACATTATTTCCTTCCTATATTCCGGGGCTTTTCCTTTCTAACCTTTTCTCCCCTTATTCTTTCTTCTCTGCCTTTCTCACTTTCTTCCTTCCTTCGTTCCTTCCTAACTTCCTTATTTCCTTCCTTCCTTCCTTCATTCATTTTTACCTTCATTTTTTTTTCCTTATCCTCCTCAGTTAGTCATTTCTTTCGTAACTCCCAAATATTCTTTATCAAATACCTGTCTTTCCCTTGCAGGCGTATTTGATTTAAACTTATTTTTCCTGCTTCCTTCCTCCCTTACCTCGCGCTTGTTTTACTTCTTAATCTGAAACTTCTGTTGCTTCATATTTTTGCTCGTCCTTTAATCAAACTTTCGCATTCCGTGATTCAACTTTTTTGCTCCATTTTCAAGAGTTAATTCGGATGAGATTATTGAGCTGTTTCTTTTTTTCTTGCACTTCTGGACGATTGTTTGATTAATTTGATGCCTCATAATATTCTGACTTGGTTGTAGTGTCATAATTCATTGGCGTTGTTTTTTTTTCGTTATATCAGATTCTCTCTCTCTCTCTCTCTCTCTCTTCTCTTTTCTCTCTTACATTTTCGTCTTTTTTTCTTCTTTTCCCTTTTCTCTTTTGTTTTCTTGTCTCATGTTTTATTATATTTTATTCTCTTCTCTCTCTCTCTCTCTCTCTCTCTCTCTCTCTCTCTCTCTCTCTCTCTCTCTCTCTCTCTCTCTCTCTCTCTCTCTCTCTCTCTCTCTCTCTCTCTCTCTCTCTCTCTCTCTCTCTCTTCCCTTTGAGTCCTTATGAAGCTCTCGGTTCCGCGGCTCAAGTTGCTTTTTGTGGCCTTGTGTTACTCTCCCGGAATCTCTCTCTCTCCCTGAGCCAAATGAATTGCTTCTCTGAGCCAAATTAGACCCTTGCAACTCAGTTTTAATTTCCTTTCCGCCTTTATTAAGTCCACTGCAAATGTAAGTAGTCTTGTTTTTCTTTTTACTCGCTCTTAAAGTCGGGTCCTGAAAGCCAAACGGGATTATCATGGGTCTCAACTCAGCGGGAATGAGATGGAATAGTTTGTCCTCGGGGGAGATAACGCCGCGTAATCCATTCCAAGACTGTAATCAGCTTACATTAAAGAAAGGAGAAAGAGAATATAAGTTAAAAATTCTCTCTTCATTACAGAAAACGTAAAACTAAAGGGAAGCGAAACACTATGACCCCCCAGAGGACAGTGTTACGCTGCGTGCTGTAATAATTCACTTCACGATTCCTCCGCCGTCGCTTCCCATGAAAAAATAAGTAGAAAGAAAACGGGACACAGTTTTCTACCTTCACAGAGAAAATTGATAATGGTCCCCGAAGAGCGCGCTAGCGAAGGCACCGTGGACTTTAATTTTCTAAAACGGGACAGGAAGAGCCACTGAATTCCCGCGCGTATTATCCCGAAACTCAGACTACCGTACTTTTTCTCTTTTCGCTTTTGTTTTTCTTTTCTCTGAGAGACTAGCGAAGCGGGTGGAAAGGAGGAGAGAGAAGGAGGGAGAGGGAAGGAGGACAAGAGAAGGAGGGAGGGAGAGTTCAGAAACGAGTAAGTGGGCGAAGAAGGAAACAAGGGAGATGAAAAAGGTCAGATGAGTACGACGGAGAGAGAGAGAGAGAGAGAGAGAGAGAGAGGCGACGCTTATCAAGATTTAATCAGAGAAGCCCATCCTGGCGTGACCCTTCTATCATTCTCCACGGCGAGGGACTCCAGGGCTAGTCTGTCTGCGTTCGTGCTACGCTTTTCCGTTCTCTCTCCATTCCTCATCCTTTCTCTCTCTCTCTCTCTCTCTCTCTCTCTCTCTCTCTCTCTCTCAGTCCTCCTCAGTTTTTTCCATCTTCCCATATCCTTCTCGTTTTCCCCTTCTTCTCATTCATCGTCTTTCTTCACTCATTCCTTTTCACACTATTTATTCTCT